>NC_083761.1:73644554-73882054 GCF_963514075.1 Conger conger
GTCTGAGTGTTGCACTGGCCATCATACAGAAGAAAGCACCACAGGTAACTGAGGTGTTATGTGAACTCTGCTTGGTTTTGGAGTCTTTGTGTGAACCTGTTCTTTCATTGACAAGAGGCCGATTCTAAACCGAAGGTCCTGAGTTGACGAAGGGGTGGGAGAGGTCATGTGACATGCATTAATGGAAACTCCAGCCTCACCTCCATCTGTTTCCTGTCCACCTCAGAGCTGACCGCCTTCTGACTGGACATCGGCCTCTCGGTCTCATCTGCAGACCAACCACACAACTCAATGAGGAAACATCACAAACTGAGCAAACCACACCTTTTCAACAGTGATATGAGAGTTATTAAAAAAAGGGACCTCCATCTGTGCCTGTGCCCACACGGTGCATAATGAAAGCAAAAGTGCATTATTTTAGCTTCAGGCCAGGGCTACACTTTATAGTGACCTTTTATGAAATAAGCTGTTGTGTCGGCAGCCTCCTGGAGAGCCAGCTGCGAGCAGCGCTTACCCAGGAAGTGGCAGGGAGACTGCAGTCCATTAGCGGGAACGGTGTCAGACAGAGGCCTGGGGGACACGCCGTTCTGGGGGCAGAGGAGAGGACCGTCAGAGAGAGGCACAGACAAAGGGCACTCGGGGGCGCGGGTGTTAACACTCAATTTCCCTCTGAAAGGACGGCACATCACGCACACAGTGCAGGGGAAGGGCCGGGAGCGACCATTAGCCTCTGAGCATTGTAATGCAGAGAGGCTGTGTTCCGAGCGCTAACGTCACACTCAACAATAAAGGAACTGCCAGGAAACTCCACACCCCGAAAACCGAAGCTTAAAGACTTTGCATAGGAATGTTGCTCAACTCCGACCCACAACTCCGATCGGCTTATGTAACCGCGCGTGAGCTCATAACGCATTTAAACACCGACTGCAGGAACCATTTGGGTGGCTTTTTCCACCGATCGCTTTCCAGGAGAATGAAGTAAAGGAAATAATCTCGCTAAAATGGCTTCCGTGGTACACAGGCCTGAATCAGCAGTGTTTGAGAGTGCAGTGTGAGTGCATGTCTCTGCAGTTCAGTCGAACTGAAAGCAATAGCACTGCTACTGCCTGAATGAGAGCACTATATTTTTGAAAATGTTATAATTGCCCAGATTGGGAAAGGGGGGGCGCAACTGAGGACTGGGACGTTCCTACCGGTGATTATTTAGAGGTGAGAACTTCCAACATTATAGTATAGTATAGTATATTATATTTAAATCACTCCTAGACAGCTATCCTAGTTTAATGCAACTAACGTGGGCATTTAGAGGCAGGCAGGTGTAATGACATGTTATACCACCCTTAGAAGTTGTGGGAATAATGAGTAGCCCCAAAAAGGTAGTGAGGAGCACATTACTCATACAGACTCGATGGGTAAAACTCAGCAGTGCTTTTGTGTGTTTGTTGTTGCTCTCGGGTAGAGTTCAGAGCCGCTCTCACGAGTGTTGCACGCCCACGCGCGCGCTGCCACCGCCCACAGTTCACAAGTAGCGCGAACGTCCGTCGCCATATCCGGCCGGGGAGTGCCGAAAAGAACTTAACACCTCACACAAAAGAGCTCCTACGCCCCCCTCCCTCCCCCGCGGGCAAAGGTTTGTCAGGGCGTCACGCGATCAGCCCCTTTCTGCGGGACGGGTTCAAACCTGTCCCACACTCCCAGCCACGTCACGGGAACGCGCGGGGAACCGTGCGCAAACCGCGGCCGGGGAGTCCCAGAGAGAAACGGGACTACGGCCGTGTGGCCTCCAGACCTCACGCCTCACCGGTGGCGCGTCCTAGTTTACAAACCCCCGTGTCAACCCTAATCGTTTGTTCACATCGATATAAATATTTAGTAAGCTTACTCTCACCAGTCTCAACATCTTATGAGTGAGTCACGCAGAAAGGTGATACTTCTGGTTGGCATTTCTGCTTCTGGGGCTTAAATGCAGTATATACACTCAGCACAGGTGCTACTCTGTATTTACACTGTTTTCAGCCCCAGAATAAACTTCCCACACCAGGACAGCAGTGATGGCTCTGCAGATAAAACCACACTACTCACTGTTCCTCTATCTCACTACAGTAACTCACTGTTCCTCTCTCTCTCTCTCACTACAGTAACTCAGTGTTCCTGTATCTCACTACTGTAAGTCAGTGTTCCTGTATCTCACTACTGTAACTCACTGTTCCTCTATCTCACTCCAGTAACTCAGTGTTCCTGTATCTCACTACTGTAACTCAGTGTTCCTGTATCTCACTCCAGTAACTCAGTGTTCCTGTATCTCACTCCAGTAACTCACTGCTCTGATAAGAGGAGGCCGCTGCTCCTCTTCCTCCCCCCGGTGGCTGGATGCGCTGGCGGGGGACTGGCTGCCGGAGGGGCCCCGGTGCTCTGTCCGCTGGGGGGTGGTCTGGTACGGGGGCAGGAGGGGGACGGCCGAGCGGAGGGGCTCCCTCATGAGGGTGGCGCTGGCGTTCGGGAGGTCCTGGGTGACGGGCGCTGTGACGCAGGACACACACAAGTTTAAGAGAAGCACGTTCGCCGTTTCCACCCTTCTTCCGCCGAGCCCAACGCGTTCCTCACTCGCCTGCGCCTCGGCCGTGCGGTGACATCATCCCCCGGGGGCAGGAGCCGCTGGAGCGAGGGAGCTCGCAGGCCCTCCGGTCGGCGCTGACCGCACCATCAGACTGCTCGCTCGCACTCCTGCACACTGAGAACACCAACGCGTCCGTCAACACGGCGTCAACACAGCTATGCAAATACAGCCGGCGTGACTAAACACGCATCAAACCGCATACCAGGAAGCTTAAGAACATAAACAGCTGGGGAGGGTCATAACATTTTGGGGAGGTTACTTCCACCGAATACACAACCCATACAGAGATACCTTACTTGCAATTAAGTGATTAGGTGTGCCATCAGAAGCGAAGATCTTATTATTTCCCCTAATTCCAGTTTTTAAAAAAACACAGACTAAACAAACAGGCTCCTGTCATGGGGATAACATTGTTGTGTATTATCCCTGCACATGTAGAGGGCATCATCCTCATGTGTATGGAGGAGCTGCAGGGGAAACTGGAGCAAACGGGCCGGACCGACCACGCCAGCGCAAAGCTTGCTGCACATTAGGGCTTTTCACGGTCCTCAGCCCTGGGCTAAGAGGGACTTTAACCCAGGGCTAAGTCAGTGTTCACACTTGAACTTGCACATTCTAAAGAGGGCTAGCAGCAACCCTAGCCCTTGGCTAGCTGACCCTCCCTCTAGAGCAGGGTTAGCGCCGATGTCTTTGAGTTAAAGGTACAATAGGTAATTTCTGACTTCTAACGGTCAAGAGAGGAATTGCAGCAACAAATAACCCCTTCTCTGTGAACGTGCTGACGTTGAAACGCCATTGCCTGTGGCAATTAGAACCAAGCAATAATTCAAGAAGCTTGAATTATTGTACAGCTATACGATGTTTTGGTACAGTGCCAAACTGTATATTTTGAAACCCGAATTTAAGGACTATAAACACAGGCAGAGGGTGGGTCAGAGAGCCTGTTTCAATGATGGGGGATTTACAATGGTCTTGTAACAATGTTTTAAGAAAAAAATCTTACCCATTGTACCTTCAACCCCAGAAATACCCCCAAGCACAGTGCCAGAATAACAAGTGGGATCGCTCAGCCCAAATGCTTGTGTGAACACAGGATGAGCTCACTTTGGGCTTCAGAGCCAAGGATAGCCCAGGGCTATTAGTCTATTAGGGCTTTTCACACTGAACTACCCCTCACAGTCGATACTGAAACAGCACCAATCTTAGCCCCTGGGCAAAGCTAGCTGGCTCCATTCATTTGCACCAACAGCTAACCCCAGAAATCACCTGAAATACTGCCGAAATAGCTAGCGTGGAACAGCGACTGGGTCAGCTGTAGGATACCTGTGGAATGTTTACTGTCCAATCAGACGGCTCTACCGTTACGCTCTCGTGCTGCTGAATGTAAACATTGGCTGTCTGCTATGTTTGTCCAACGGATCTGAGCACAGGCGTTCAGAGGGAGAAGTCTGAATCTTTACCCTGGGTCTGAAGCTTAGCTGTGGGTAAAACAAAGACCGACTGAAAGGAGGGAAACTTGCCCTGGGTCAATCTTAGAAGCTTAGAAGTTTAAAATGCTTCAAAAGAGACAACACCACATGCCCCGTGCAGCCAGTAGCACACAAAAGAAGATTCTTCCGTCTTCCGCAAAATGAACCGTTCCTCAATGAACCGTGAACAGCAAGCAGTGCGTCCCACCTCTCTGTTTGGCAGTGAACGTCCGGGCCGAATCTCCCAACCGAATAAGCTCCGCGGTGGACTCAGACCCATCAGCACTCCAGGAAGGGAGGGAGTGTTTGCTGGACTGGACAGTCGAGCTGCAAAATCAGACATTGTTGTTCATTACGATAGCACCATTAGCGGTGTGTACAAATGGGCATACAATATACACATGTATATGATGTGCAAACAGAAGTGCAAATATTTCACAACACAAAAGCTGCGCCTGTACCGAAAGGAATGTGGTTTTGTTTATCGGGACACAATCTGAACGAGGGCACGGACTTCAGAAGGGAGCGCTAAGCTTCCTGGAGTTTCCTGCAAGCCTTACCAAGCCACAACAGCGAAAGCATCGCACTCACCTCACTTCAAGTAATGAGATCTGAAATGAGCTGTTCAAACGCTGCTTGAAACTGTGTAATAAAATGCCTCCGTGTCACATGCGTCAACATAGCTACCAAGAGACCATGGAGCGTCCCGGGTCATGTGATCTGTGCAGACAGTAGACTTTTTCATTATCTCAACGCACGAGGAACAAAATGCAGTCAGACCACTTTATGTGCTGCTGGTTAGAACAGCTGTTGCCATCATTACAGTGACTCATTCCACCCTGTTTACTCTCCAGTAAACGCAATGAAACCATCGCGCCAGGACGAGGAGTAAAAGTAAACACACGAGACAAGCGCACGAATGCCCCGGGGACTGTTCTGTCCTGCGCGCTCACCTCTCCGAACACAGAGCCCTGAAAGCACGGAGAAACACGCCTCTTTTTGCGTTCGAGCCCTCCACCTCCCCTGACCTCTGTGTGTGACCCCGATAAGGATCAGAGCCCCACCCTGACGGGACGGCCATGCACGCAGGGACCAGAGGGAGGAGGAAAGACTTTCTCCACTGTAACGTTACTCAGACAGCTGCCATTACAAGCGGACGGATGTGGAGATAGGCGAGTCGGAGCATGGACTCACTGCACGCTGGAGCACTGAGATACCCTCTCCAGCAGGTTCTCCTGCTGCTCTGGGTGGTCTCTCCCGGGGGCTGAGGTGTGGGTCGCAGCCATGCCAGGGAGCCCGGCTGGCTCTTCTGCTGCGGGAAACAGAGACGTGTCGGATGAGACAGACACCTGTACACACTGCTCCCTGCAGCCACCAGGCCTGAGGTCCCACTACCTTCCGTAGGGCCTCATATTTTCAGTTTCATGGGAAAACAATCTGGTCTAAAAAGAGGAATTAAGCACATAAATGCAAGGTTTAAAAAAGAAAAAAGGAAATAATTTCACAAATAGCATTTGGTGCTGCCTGAGCATTGGGGATAGCATTTCAGCCTGAGGGCGAATGGACACGTGAGGTGGACAGAGGATTTAGTGGCGATACGAGAAACGTCCCGTTTGGGGTATCAGAAGAAGCTGCTGCGGCTGGTTCCTCATCCGCATCGCACCAGACCGACACACCCTTCACGGATGAGTCATCAAAAACGCGGGCAGGCTTTTAGCAATGGAAGTACGCGCTTATTGCCATTGTGGAGACCCGTGTGACAGCAAGGGAGTCGCTCCATTCATACGTACACACATCCCAAATAATTACATAAAGAAAATGTCAGGCTGCTGCGTTTTACGGCTGTGTGTGTGCATACGCTAGGTTTCTCAAACAAATACGTATATACATCTTGCCAGTAAAGAGGGTATCATTTTGTGACATCCTGGTTATAAACTTTAGGGATCTGGAAGATTTTCGCCAGTTGGTATGTTACGTTTACTAGATAGCTATAGCATGAAACAAGACCCCCACCCCATCCTCACCTGGCATAAGCTTAGAGTATTTACCAGGACATGACCATTTGAAGCCAGCCGGCGTGACGGCTGCATTCAGACAGGAGGGAGTGTGACAGACACAAGGGCAGGCACAGTTATACCAATCCATAAACGCTCCCTGTAATCCCGACTGCAGTCAGTTTAAACCCATTACGTCCAGTTCATGTGCGCTGATGATCTCATTCAAACACAGACTTGGCAGCGTGAGCTTTGGGGCGTTAGAATACAGAGGAGCTCAGCAAAACTGGACAACTCACTGCAAAGCAGTTTCCAAGCACAGGCATCTTCAGAGCAACATTACAGTCTGTCTGTCAATTTGAGGAGACACAGTGCGTTCCTGCGAGAAGAACAAAGAGGACTTCACCTGCTCCGTCTTCATGCAGTGGCTCCTCCTCGTATATCTGCTCAGTGAGATACTCCAGCAGCCCATCAAAAATTTCCAGCAAGTTTTTTATGGATTCTTTGTCTCCCGTTACAACATTCTCACCTGGAAAAAAAAAAAAATGAACCAACAGTGAGACCGAGAAAGGACAGAAATATTAGTTTTGAACAGTAACCCTGTAACCTCACGTTCATAAATAGGATCTAATGGACGACCGTAAACGGAGCGATATTCCCACTGAACAAGGCCCTGTTGTTCTTTTTGTTTGTGGCAGAAATTGCCCTGGGATTATTTGTTAAACATTCACAAATTCACAGGGTAAAAACAGCACCACCTCAATTTACAACAGACAATTCCTGGAATGTCATTTTCCGAATGCGAAAATGAATAAAAAAAAGAACAATTTACCATTTAATATTCTTGCAATAAATGAAATCACATGAGGACCATGTGATTGCTTCAAGCGTTTGTAGCCTGTTGAAGTGACCATAAATAGCGTCCTCTAAAAAGCTCTGCCATTATAAGCGGTCGCCACTGTCTGTCAACTGAATTGCCATTCGTTCGATCATGACAATCACGGTAAATAGGAATTTCTGAAGATGACAGGAGCAATCAATGGGACATAAAATGCTTGGATAAAAAGGGTCATGCACTGTAAGTGAAAGGGTAAGTGAATTACCACAGCGCTCTGTAAGTTGGATAGGAGAGATTGACATGGACACAAGTTATGTAAATGATACTACTGCTCGTAAATAGGCAATATAAAATGAACGGTCTGCTCACCTGTGATGTGAGACAAGCTGATTTGCAGGTAATCCAGAGCTAGAGAGTCAATAACTGACTGCACATTGTGAATGTCATCCTCTTGACTCCGGGGAGCAGCAATGTAATCTGCAGATAGAGAAACAGCCCGTCACCACCTGGTATACCCTTCACTGTCCTCATAATCATCACCTGGTATACCCTTCACTGTACTCATAATCATCACCTAGTATACCCTTCACTGTCCTCATAATCATCACCTAGTATACCCTTCACTGTATTCATAATCATCACCTGGTATACCCTTCACTGTCCTCATAATCATCACCTAGTATACCCTTCACTGTCCTCATAATCATCACCTAGTATACCCTTCACTGTACGTTTTACCAGACCGGTAAGGCACGGGTATAAAAACTTCTCAGGTCTTTAAGGTTCCGGTTCCCAATCCATTACACAATCTGCGTAATTGGCTCTGGATACATATGCAAGCATGCAGTAGTTTGTTTTTGACCAGCGGTACAAGGAAACAGGATCTTGGAACAATGGAAGAAGGTTCTGATCCAAACCTTACACCAACCATTGCAAGATTCTGTTTCCTCATATTGCTAGTCAAAAACAAACTACTAAATATTCTGATACCCGTCATGAAGCACTTAAATGCTGTTCTTGCCATTTATTAGATTTACAATGCGGAATCCATCCTTGATGGTTTCAAAAACCGCACCCATGAAATAATCATAAGAGTAATCGATAAAAACAAGTTATAAGATTGTGGACTTTATGGGGCAGAGGCAGGGCAACATGGCTGTTACACATGAAAAATTCTTCATTGCATTATCATCATATAAAATGGAAAAATAGAAAAAGAGCACTAACTTGTCTCTGGATTAATGCCATCAGTTAAACAAACAATAATAGTAAATAGTACACTAAGGGTATAGAAATATAAATTAAATGGGACAAATGAAAGCCGCAGGATGAAACTATTGTATTGGCAAGAGATAAGAGGAGTTGCATTTAGGAAGAGATTCGGTTTTTAACCGTTAGTTTACCTGGGACCTTTTCCCCCAGGATTGCTTCATACAAAGCAACAAAAACATTGGCGTCACAGTCTGTCACCTTCCTCAGCCTCAGGTTAATATGACACTTGCTGAGAAGATCATTGGCCACGTCCACCCAATCTGTTACAAAGAAACACATTAAGAACGTTAAGAAGCTGACCAAACGTAAATGTTAATTACGGCAGTAATTTGAACTACCATTTGAGATAATATAACTAATTATGAAAATATGTATTGCTACAGTTGGTAGTCTAAGGGAGAGGTTCACAACAGCTGGTCGTAGATGTTAACTAGCCTAGCTGTTTCAGCTAATTAATAATGCCTAGCTCTAACGTTAACACCATCTTATCTAACGACATCTTAACTCGTAAATTGAGGTCGTCGACACTTGCCAAGTAAATGTTGGCGCCTCATCGAAAGACTGGCGGCAATATACCAACGTAATATATGTGCCGTTAACCAATTGTCCAGCCAGCTAACCCCACTAGCTAGCTACTCTTTACTGTTTGCAAGCGACATTCCGAAGTTTAGATGCATTCGAATGACAATAGATAATATTAGCCAAACTTCTATACTGACGTTGGCCGTGTCAAGCTTGTAACGTTAAGTTAGCGGTTTGCGTTGTCGTTACCATTAACGTTAAACTAGCTATTAAAATAGCAAATGTAACTCTAATAAGGTAACTCGGGTTAAGTAGCCACAGGACTTTCAATAACCTCAATTGTAATATGGCCAACAATTGTAGCTAGTAATGTTAGGTAACGTTTGTATAGCTAACGTTAGCTATCACAGGCATAAACTCGCAAGATGCTGATTAGCTCGCTATCTAGCCAACTTCCTATAGTCACTGTGTCCACACATCTATAATTCTGGGATCCGCTTGGTAACTCCAGTTAGCTACCAGTGAGCTGGTTGCCAAGGCAGCGTTGGCTACCTAAAGTTAGTTGCTCGCTAGCTGGCTAGTTAGACTTTATTAACCAGATGTGTAAGTGCCAAGTCAGCTGGCAACATTAGCTAGCTGTCAGAATAAACGTTGCCGTTTGTTAGCTAACAAGCTAGCAAAAGATGCTGACTGAACAATCGGCAATGCTAACTAGCTAACGTTAGATAAGTTAGGAATGCTGGCTAACTTGCAACAACGTCCTTGTGTTGAGTGACGTTAGACAGGACTAGCTAGCTTGCAACTAGCTAACTAGCCTTAATTAGATCACAATAATACGACTCAGCCCATTGGAAGTAAGTTAATGATCAAGTTGGCTAATGTTAGCCAGCTAAGTACAAATAAAATTATATTCATGGGGCTTGCTTAGTTTCACAAATCAGTCACTAACCTCTCTCTTCTTGGGTTCCCATGAATCCCTTTAGCTAGCGCTAGCTGACCCCGATGTAAAGCGGTAGCTTACAAGCTCGGTCTCTACGTTTGTGTTAAAAACGTTGCTCTGACCTGACTGTAACGTTAACGTCAGTCTGGTCAAGACATTTGGGAACAGACAACGAATACATTGGGAGGCGTCTCCTTCCCCGAGTCTGGACATTTAAAACAGGAGAAAACTGTGATTGGCTGCAGTGCCCAGAAATGTGCTTCCGGATATAACGTAAGATATATATCGAAACAATTCTAATTACACCGAAAAATACTGTACCATTTGTATACTTTCATCAAATAACATGAATAAATACACGAATAGTGAGACTACATTCAAATATGGTTTCGTAAACAAGCAGTATATTTTCACTTGGTTAAATTATTCACAGGCGGTTGCATTGACGTCATTTACCGGTAAAGGATGTGCCTCAGTACATCCATTGATGTTCTTTCCTACTGCGTCGCCCTAGTACTTTAAGAAAGTAGATCCATCGTGTTGGCAATTCTCCAGCTACTTTGGAACCCTGTATGTGTCTAAACTTTGTCAATTATATATTTTTATGTGTATGATTTTTATGTTATGGTTTACGAAATCTTACCTTTAAACAACAACAATTTGTTTCATTCAAATGCGTTTCATATTAGTCACTCAACAAAGGACATTGCCACAACGCCTCAGCGTGCTGAGGGGAAAAAAATCGTTTCCTTGCAAACAACATGAGGTGTATGGAAAAACAATCTAATTATTCTTCGACAACAAACGTCTGGCCAGCCTGGTGTGTTCACGTGTGTGTTTGTTTTTCCCGACAAAGATCTTGCCTAATGCAATAATGGAGGTGCAACTATGCGGTTACATAATTTATCGTTCCTTTCGTTTTCTCCTAGAAAGACGGAAAATAACCAGAAGTTAGGAAACGTGGAAAGCATCCCTTCTGGGTTTTAATGTTTACAAATGTACATACATTTTGTTAATGTTTCAAGTATTACACACTAACGAATGGATGGCTTTTAAATCCATATAAAGGTTATTTGGCATTTGAGTTTTGTACTGTGTATGTTGTCTTGTGTTGTGCACGTGGGCCTATCTGCAAGTCTAGTTTCAATATGGCATAATAAAGATTGATTGATGGCCTTTTTTAAAAATATATTGATTTGAATTGTATAACCTGTTGACAAGTTGTTCTCTGACAGAGTCTATTTATAATCATTAAAAGATTTCCCCCCAATTTTGCCTGAAACTCGCTTGAAACTTCTGTGACTGGGGTCAATTTTCAGTCTTCCATCTTTGCTTTTGTATAATGTACTTGTGCGATTATATTTGAGAGGTAGCTTTTGGAAAGTAGTATGCGTTTATATATGAAATGCAGTAGGCCTATCTTTAATGGAATACAATTAAAATAATATTTAATCAATAATAAAACAGTATAGTACTAAACTACTTATATACTTAACTTATATTGTGTAACATACAACTAACAGTGCAATACAAAGGTGAGCACTTTGTAAACTACAATAATTAGGGAGTGAGGTCTGTAAATCGGCAGTTTTATGTATTTTAGTTATTTTAAAAGAAAACCACCCTGCCACAGTTATATAGTGTCTGATCTTCACACAATGCTCAGGTTTAAACAGTTTGACTGTTACAGTGTTTCAAGCATTAGCCAGATAAATTACATCCACCGATGTAGCTGTGTGACGTAACCTAACCGGGAAAAACTTTAGACTAAGAATTGTTTAAAGAAGCTATTTTAAACTTAATACACATCGTAGCTAAAACGAAACGATAGCTAGTAAAAAACAAAATAATGTTTAAAAAAATGAATGTGTGGAACATCCAATTCACTGCGTCACAGAAAAATAATAGTGAAAATGAATATGCCCCGAATAGATGCCTACTATCGACGTGAAGGAATTATAAATCGCACCAACTTGTAACAATGATTCTATCAGAATATCTACATATATTTTAAACCCTTATGTTAATATGACCCTTTGCTTTCTAATCCAATCGAGACATTTTGATCTCCGTTCACCTCCCCCAGTTTCCTTTGGTATAAAAGTAGGGCCGGTGATAGGCGGATGGATACAAAGACTACGACACGAGCTCGTGTCTTTCCCTGTTGCCTTATAAACCAGTAGTGCCAGTTCAGACGCCGGCATTTTCCCCTCATCCACTCAGTTGCTTACGTTTGTCGGACAGTGGGGCTTAGTATTTAACGTTAAATCGGTCATTATTATTTAATTGTTTTACTTTTTTTTCCCTCCCACTTCGTCGACAACATGCCTGGATTTTCAGACAGAGATCGCGGTAGAGACAGAGGGTAAGATGCTTTAAAATGTAATAAGATTGACCAAGTTAGCTGGCTAACGTTAGCTAGCTCACTAAATCGTCTTCGTCTAGCCTAACCTAGCTAACTTCCGCTAAAATTATTAGGTATCATTGCTGATTGCTAGCGTGGTTACATGGAGAAAGCCGTCAAGTAAAGTTAATGTAGTTAACGTTGAATATATTTTTGAAGAGTACCGCTTCAGAATGAGCGATCTAAAGCCAGTACGCAGTTGGAAAATTTTGGCTAGTTAATAATGAACATTGTATTTGAATGAACAAATAATAGATATACTGTTAATACTTTGTTTTGTATTCAAATGTTAGTCGACCGAGATGATCGTAATTCAAATTGAACGCAGTCGTTTCCGTATTGTACCAGTCGCCCTGTTCGCCATGTGGCGAAACTGGATGTGAATACAAAATGCCGGCCGGTTTTTTTCTTTGTTCCTCTGTCGGTCAGAAGTAAAATGGCAGCGGCTTAAAATGTGACGCAGAAACAAATGGAATCCACCCTGTATTTTAAACCACGTAAATATGTCCATTTCAAGCTAAAAACTTACTGTTAATTGCGTTTCTTTTTTGTCATTTTTCTGTAGCCAGCTAGCGCTAGCATTCTTCTAGCCGTATCAATTTGCTAAACATTAGTGAACTGTTGCGCTCGCTCACAAACGTGAATTGGCTGGCTAGCTACCAAAGTGTTAGCCATTTAAGAACTAGGAGGCCTTGTTCTCTAAAAACGAGGCAATGGAGCTGGGAAAATAACGGGACTGCTTTGCCCACAGATATGGCGGTGCGCCACGTTTTGGAGGAAGTCGTGGTGGGCCTCCTCAGGGAAAGTTTGGAAATCCTGGGGAAAGACTGCGTAAGAAACACTGGAACTTGGATGAGCTCCCAAAATTTGAGAAGAATTTCTACCAGGAGCATCCTGATGTCACTCGGAGGCCAGCGGTATGTGGTCAATTTAAAGTCTTCCATGTTTTATTCAAGGTTCAAGGCTAAATCTGTATGGTTACCATGTGGACCTATTACCTATTAGCTTTGCCTCCAATTTGTGTACGTGTTAAAAGCTCACCTGGAGATCATGTCATTGAAGTCGCTCTTTCTTTTACAGCAAGAGGTTGAGCAATACAGGAGAACTAAAGAGGTCACCGTGAAGGGGAGGGACTGCCCAAACCCTATGCTCAAATTTCATGAAGCCAGTTTTCCAAGTAAGTTTAAAAAAAAAAAAAAAAAAAAAAAAAATACAAATGTACATTTTTGTTGCTTCCTTGCTGCTTCAATGGAATGTGAGAAACCACAGCTTATCTTTTGACTTTCTTTTACAGCTTATGTGATGGATGTGATCACCAAGCAAAATTTCACAGACCCCACCCCCATTCAGTCACAAGGCTGGCCATTGGCTTTAAGTGGGAAAGATATGGTCGGGATTGCGCAGACTGGATCTGGCAAAACCCTTGCGGTAAGCTATACCTATGGAACAGCTTCCCTCCATACAATTGTATAGTTTGCTTCATCAGGGACAGTTTTATTTTAGTCTAGTCCCCAACCTGCCTGTCTTGAGTCACTTATGTATGAAAATAGTGGACAGAGCACAAATGTAAACTGAGGTAAGATCCATTTTTAACATGCTGTCCTTTCATTATTTTAGTATCTGCTGCCTGCAATTGTGCACATTAATCACCAACCTTTCCTGGAGCACGGTGATGGGCCAATCGTAAGTACTCCTAAGTGTACTGCAATACAAAACCTATTCATAGCCATAATGGAACATTTTAGTAAGTGTACCTTGTGTCTTTTCAGTGTTTGGTGCTTGCCCCTACTCGTGAGTTGGCCCAGCAAGTGCAACAGGTCGCTGCTGAATATGGGAGAGCATCTCGACTGAAGTCTACCTGTATTTATGGAGGTGCCCCCAAGGGACCACAGATCCGTGATCTTGAAAGAGGTATGTTCTTGCCTTGAGGGCAACTCTCCTCCTGAGACATCTACTAATGGCAGGCACTGTAATAACCTGTAATTCTTGCTGCGCAGGTGTTGAAATTTGCATTGCTACACCTGGACGGCTCATCGACTTCCTGGAAGTTGGAAAAACAAACTTGCGTAGATGCACTTACCTCGTTCTGGATGAGGCAGACAGAATGCTCGACATGGGCTTCGAGCCACAAATCCGGAAAATTGTGGACCAGATCAGAGTAAGTTTAAAAAAAATATTCATAATTCTGCTCAATTTGAACTTCAACTGAACAGCTTGGTAAAATGAATATATTTGACTACTTTGCAGCCAGACCGTCAGACACTCATGTGGAGTGCTACTTGGCCCAAAGAAGTACGTCAGTTGGCTGAAGACTTCCTGAAGGACTACGTCCAGATCAACGTGGGGGCACTGCAGCTGAGCGCCAACCACAACATCCTGCAGATCGTGGATGTGTGCAACGATGGAGAGAAGGATGACAAGTGAGTTTCCACAATGATCTGTGCTCAAGTTCAGGGTTCAAGTCTTGTTAAAAATAAGCTTTGATTGTAGCAGATGGTAAGATGCATTTCTTCCTAATGTTCTGTGTAGACTCCTCCGCCTGCTGGAAGAAATCATGAGCGAGAAGGAGAACAAGACCATCATCTTCGTGGAAACCAAGAGGCGATGCGATGACCTCACCAGGAGAATGAGGAGGGATGGGTAGGTATCTTCATACTGTGGTGCATCACATGTTTGTCATTACTGCTTCAAAGGTTCTTTTCTAAAACGTATTCTCTTTTCAGCTGGCCAGCAATGGGCATTCATGGAGACAAGAGTCAACAGGAGAGGGACTGGGTTCTCAATGGTATGGTTTCAAGTCTTGATTTGTTTTTGTGACTTAAAGGTACATTTCTAATGGCTTTTCCTGAACGGCTTAATTTATTTTATTTTTTCTTCCAGAATTCAAATACGGAAAGGCTCCCATCCTAATTGCCACAGATGTCGCCTCCAGAGGTTTAGGTTAGTGTCTTTTTAAATATCCCACTGTACCATGTTAAAATGTTACTTTAAAGAAAGTGTATTGCTTTCTTTAACTTCTATGCATTTTCTGAGTTTTTCTCACCTAAAGGTGGAGTCTTTGTGGCAGGGCCTAGGCATGACAAGTCCAGGCCTCGAGAGGGGGAAGGAGGACTATTGGAAGTGATCGACTGGCTGCCACCCAGTCGCGTAGAGAGGTGAAAGGCTGAGCTCAGCATCGTGTGCCAGTAATCTTGGAAAGGCAGTGTGGCTAAGCCTTGCTCTTTGATTCATATCTGTTCTCTGTCCATGGGTTTACTTGAAATGCCATTCACCCAGCCCTGTTCCAACTCAAACCCAGCTTTGTGCCGTTGCCATGCCTTGCATGTCTGTTGTAGAGCACTGTGTGGCAAGTCATTGTTTTGAGATTTGGAAAGTTTCTCTTATTTGTGAAGCTTGTCAAAGCATGGGTGTTGCAAACAGATGTTAAAACGGTTTCAAAATGCTGGTACTGGAATGGAGAGAGCAGTTTCAGCATAGTTAATCACC
The DNA here is from genome assembly GCF_963514075.1 of Conger conger. NCBI lineage: Eukaryota > Metazoa > Chordata > Actinopteri > Anguilliformes > Congridae > Conger > Conger conger. The sequence goes on from NC_083761.1 coordinate 73,660,097, forward strand.
TCTCAATTGGTGACCACTGGCACATGTTTAGCGACAGTCGGACATAAGAGTAACAGGAAGCATAAAACCTCATACCAAATTCCAAGCTCAAGTTCCTCCCTCGCCTGCGTTTTTAAGTCATGTCGAGACCTGCCAACGAGAGACATTTTCTCAAGTGAACACTGGCTTCTTGGAAGATCTTGCCTAGACGAGACTGATGGGGGGAGATGCTTTTTGATAGATCAGGGGTGAAATAGAGCTTTTTCTTTTTTTGGGACCCCTCAAATTAGTTCTGGTCTATATGGTCTTGGCAAGACATGCAGTGTGGCCTTTATAGCAAGCTTCTCATGAGTGTGTAAGGGAAAAGGACCTTCAAAGCCTTACCAACTGAAAGGTCCTATATTGGCACACGAGGAGGCAACAGTGCACATAGCGGCCCTACTGCGTAGAAGCACCTGGATGTCACTTGACAATTTGTGGGGATTTCGCTGCATTGGGAAAGGACTAGTGAATGCATACTCCTTAATGGTAAGACTTCAATCCAGTTTTTCTCTTGGTAAAAAGGGAGGGTCGCTTTTTTTTTTCCTTTTTTTTGGACGGAAGCAAATGGAGTGTGCATCGTTTCTCTCTTCCCACAGTAGTATTCCCATGGAGTTGAACATTGGATTTGTGTTAACGCTATTCTTTGCAGCCCAGTTATTCTCTTCCTCCCCCCTGTTTTGCTAACTTGTGTTTTTGGTTTGGCTGTTGTGGTGTGCAAAATCTTGTACGTTGCTTTTTGCCACACTGCAACACTTTACAGATGTGGAAGATGTGAAATTTGTCATCAATTATGACTACCCTAACTCCTCTGAGGACTATATTCACCGCATTGGAAGAACTGCCCGCAGTCAAAAAACGGGTACAGCCTACACCTTCTTTACTCCTGGCAACATGAAACAAGCCAGCGACCTCATCTCTGTGCTTCGCGAGGCCAATCAGGCAATCAACCCCAAGCTGATCCAGATGGTGGAAGACAGAGGAGGTAAATTCAATTGGTGAGATACAGACACTGTGGTTCATCTACAGACTTTTTTTACTTTTTATACTTTTTGTACTTTTTTTGAAGTGGATGAGCCAGGTTATTGGTGTCCATTTTTATTAAGGGTGTTTGGGGATAGTTGCCATGTCTAGTTTGCTTTGTAGTCAGCTAATGGTTTTAAAGTGCCACAGGGCACATTATGGAAATGTAGTAATACTGTTTGTTGGTCATTTGAAATCCTGTCTGTTTCTAAGTTATGCACTGCTTTTCCTTTTTAGGTCGTTCAAGGGGGGGAAGAGGTGGCTATAAAGACGACCGACGGGATAGGTATTCTGGCGGGAGGAGGGATTTTGGTAGCTTTAGGGACAGGGATAACGACAGGGGTTTCGGAGCAAAGAAGGTTTTTGGCACAAAGACACAGAATGGAGGCTATGGGGGCAGCAGCTATGACAACAGCAGCAGTGGCTTTGCGAATGGCTATGGTAACTGTGGACAGTCCAACTTTGGTGGTGCTGCGACTCAAGCTGGCACATTCGGAAATCAGAATTTCCAGAACCAGCAGTTTGGAGGAAACCAGGGCACTGGTCAGAATGGCATGAGCCATCCCCAGTTCCCCTTTAACCCGCAGCAGCAGCCTCAGCAACCTCCACAGCCCATGGTCCCCTACCCCATGCCTCCACCTTTCCCTCAGTAAACGAGCGCACATAAAACCTGTAGGAGTAATTTATTGTTTTGTCCTGTTTAAGTCCAATATTCTTATCCTGCATTGTACTGTATTTTTATTTTTACAATTGAGTTGAGAATATTCAACATTTTGAAGTCTTGCAAGCGAATACAAGTGGTGTCTGCAGTGCAGCGGAGTGTGATGGTGCACTTTTTCCTACCATTTGTCACATTCCTGTTTATTTTTTTTTTTACTAGGTAATGCAAATCTTTTGATTTACAGTATGTTCAGTGATATGTTCAAATCTTAACAGAAGGCAATGCATGGCCTTTCAAATAAAACTTCAAAAATTCCAAATTGTCTTGCATTTTTTCCCCCTTGTATTGCCAGTATTTATTTTTGGTTGTAATTTAAGACATTAAAATCTGCTGACATGTTTTTACAAACAATTGCGCCATGGAATGGTTCTCACTTATGAAAATGGTCAATTGAAGGCTTTAATTTGATGGAAAATGTTTTGTTGGTGACTATAAAGGCCAGACCATTGTCTTGGTATTGAATTTCTTTCAAGGTTCCGTTTTGCCACAGACAACCACTGCAGTGGTCATTTCTTGCCGATAATGGTTTGTGCAAATTGTGAAAATATATTCACAAGATTGGTGATTAAACAAAACAACATTTGTCCACCTTGAGTGGTTTATTTGCCAAGCAGCGTTCTAGTCATGCTACACTCGTATGGGCACAGTGAGTTCTTTATAGAAATTGAATTATCTAACCCAAATTTAAGGGAAGCCATTTTGTGCATGCACATACCTTCAGTGTTGTAGTAATGGCGAATATTTACTCAAGTTAGCCGAATAAACTTACTTGGTTTACACGAGTAACATTGAAATGATTCAGTGTCAGGATTCCTCGTACTTTACCCAATTTGGTTGGTTATATTTTCCTGGTATCTGGAGATGATCGTCTTATGAACTAAAATTGCTTTCTGCATATAAGAGGAAGGCGTCTGGTAAACCAAAGGTAATAAAGACCTGTACAGCAATTTGATTGGCTAAGGTACAAATTTCGCTGCTTATAACAGTTGGAGCGTTTCTTAAACAATGTTCTTGGAGCTGATGTTTTGAAAAGTACTATTTCAAATGGGTTACCAGAGCTGATTTTCATAACATTGTGAACATAAAATGTATCCTACTTGTAATGTGGATTGCATAATACGACCTGGCCATATATTATATACCTTCGCCGCTGATCTAGCGTAATGAGCTAGTTTGTATTGTATATAAACCCCATCTTGAATGTTTGCAAGACTACACCTCGTATTACATAATCTATGTATGATGCAACAAAATGGCTAGTTACTTCATATTGACGTACACACTGGCTCTGAAGTGCTTGCTCTTATCGTCGCCTCGCCATCGAGAACTGGAGACAGCTTCCGCTATGAGAGTTGCTAAATGCCGCATGTAGCTAGTTCACGTAGGCTGCCATGTTTGACTGGGGCATTTATGGCACCATAGCAGTGTAGCTCAGAAACAAATCAGTCCCTGGAGATGAATTCAGCGTGAAGAAATGCTATATTTTAAAAGTACAGTCAAAAACAGTAATTTCGCCATGACAATCAATGAACTGCAATACGTCCGGTAACCACAAGAGTGTATGAGCTTCAGAGGGAATGTCATCGTGGCTCTTGAAGAACAATGAAAGAGATCCACTATAATCCTATTCGGGCTGATAATATTTATCTGGTTCATATTAATTTAACCAAAAATCAACATTGGATGTTCAGTAAAGGGAAGATTTACTTGCCAGAAGAAAAACGAAGGTTGGTGCCAAGCTTGAAAACACGTTATGAAATGGTTCGGAAATACTAGATTCGTTTCCGGTTCATGTGCCACAAGGCGCAGGTTTGAGTAGAAACTTTACAGGGATAAAACGTGACCAGCTTTGCGAATAGCCTGCATGGATCAGCCGTAGTAAAGACACAGAAATACAGAAACACGTTTCTATAATATGTCTACAATAAATATTCAAATAATCTTAAAGTGAGTTACTAACCAAGCGAACTAACATGTAATGGATACAATTATTATGTTATGTATAACATGTCAGTAGCCACGTGGAACTAGTTGGCTAAATATTGTCTTTACTAGCTAGCTTGCTGGGTAACGTTAATTTTGCAGTTAGTTGCTTCCAAGCTAGTTAATATTTCAACGGAATACAGGCCCAGGAAGAGTCCTTCGCATATCGGTGCCGATATGCGCAGCATATTATTCACCTTAAGTAAATATTGTTGGTTTCTGTCATTTTGTCTTAATTTCTTAAATAAGTTCATTGTTAGCTATATGCGTCTGTGAAATAATGCTAACGCGTTGTATAAGAACGCAAATTGGCATACATAATATGCCATCACAGTTGTTGTTAAGATTTGCGAATCCCCCTCAACCTTGGAGAGACTGTCGAGGTTTAGCGTCCGACACTGAGGACAATGATCAAATCAAGACATTGATGCAACTTTGTTCAGACCGCTATTACATGATATGTGACGCACTCAATGGGGACCCCTTTCATCTTGGCATAAGCCGTCCCTATGGACCCTTGGGAATGGAACTGAGAAAGAGTATTCTGGATAAGTGGTGGACTTCAGTGGTGATATCCAGGGCACAGGTATTTGGAATCAGTACTATGCACCTGACCAAGACCATATCTGCAACAGGACAAAACACTCTGAAGTTAGTTGACAGCACTGCTCTGGACCGTATCATAAACCAAAAGGGATTGAACCGGGACCAGGCTAGAGACACTATGAGCAAACAACTGCAGGACAGCTCAACACTGCGGACTAATCTGCTGCAAGGTAATTGGCACTTGGATATCTAGGGTATACATTGCTGTGTATTTGAACAAACCTGTTCATTTCCCACTGGTACCTGGTACCTGTGTCTCAGGTGCTTTGGAGCAGTATTTGCCTTCCCTCGAGCTGGTGAACAGGAGACTGCCATTTGGCCTGGCAGAGACGGGTGTGTGCTACCAGCCATTGGAGGGGCAAACCGATGGACCCAGCTGGTGAGGCTCCGCGTTCATCTCTGTTTTGTGCTTTATTTGGCTAAGATTTTTGCCACGTATCTGTAATCCTCATTATTAGTTGTGGTTTTGAAATGTGCACCAAGGGAACCCAATTGATTGACTAATTACGCTAGTTTCAGTATTTCCAGGGCTTAGGTTAAGCAATTAATGCCATCAGCACAACATTTCTATCTCCTTTCTGTCTGTCTTTTTAGTGTGTGTGTGTGTGTGTGTGTGTGTGTGTATAAAAATATGAGAAGCTCAAAATGATACAGTTAGGTCCGGAAATATTTGGACAGTGACACAATTTTCATAATTTTGGCCCTGTAATCTACCACAATGGATTTGAAATGAAATAATTGAGATGCAATTGAAGTAGACTTTCAGTTTTAATTTGAGGGTATTTACATCAAAATTGGAGGAAGGGTTTAGGAATTGCAGCAATTTTCATACATAGTCCCCTCATTTCAAGGGACCTAAAGTAATTGGACAATTGACTCAAAAGCTGTTTCATGAGCAGGTGTGGGCTATTACCTGGTTATTTCATCATCAATTAAACAGGTAAAAGGTCTGGAGTTGATTTCAGGTGTGGCATTTTCATTTGGAAGCTGTTGCTGTGAATCCACAACATGCGGTCAAAGGAGCTCTCAATGCAAGTGAAACAGGCCATCCTTAGGCTGCGAAAAAAGAAAAAATCCACCAGAGAGATAGCAGAAACATCAGGAGTGGCCAAATCAACAGTTTGGTACATTCTGAGAAAAAAGGAACGCACTGGTGAACTCGGCAACACAAAAAGGCCCGGACGTCCACGGAAGACAACAGCGGTTGATGATTGCAGGATCCTTTCCATGGTAAAGAAGAACCCAACCTTTCACAACATCTAGTGAAGTGAAGAAGACTCTCCAGGAAGTAGGCGTATCATTATCCAAGTCTACCATAAAGAGAAGACTTCACGAGAGCAAATACAGAGGGTTCATCACAAGGTGCAAACCATTCATAAGCCACAAGAATAGAAAGGCCAGATTAGAGTTTGCCAGAACACATCTAAAAAAGCCAGCCCAGTTCTGGAACAGCATTCTTTGAACAGATGAAACTAAGATCAACCTGTACCAGAATGATGGGAAGAGAAAAGTATGGAGAAGGCTTGGAACGGCTCGTGATCCGAAGCACACCACATCTGTAAAACATGGTGGAGGCAGTGTGATGGCATGGGCATGCATGGCTTCCAATGGCACTGGGTCACTAGTGTTTATTGATGATATGACAGAAGACGGAAGCAGCCGCATGAATTCTGAAGTCTATAGGAACATTCTGTCTGCTCACATTCAGCCAAATTCAGCAAAGTTGATTGGACGGCGCTTCACAGTACAGATGGACAATGACCCAAAACATACTGCGAAAGCAACCCAGGAGTTTTTCAAGGTAAAGAAGTGGAATATTCTACAATGGCCAAGTCAATCACCTGATCTCAATCCGATTGAGCATGCATTCCACTTGCTTAAGACAAAACTTAAGGCAGAAAGACCTGCAAACAAACAACAACTGAAGACCGCTGCAGTCAAGGCCTGGCAAAGCATCACAAAGGAGGAAACCCAATGTTTGGTGATGTCCATGGGTTCCAGACTTCAGGCAGTCATCGCCTGCAAAGGATTCTCAACAAAGTATTAAGAATGAACATTTTATTTATGATTATATTCATTTGTCCAATTACTTTAGGTCCCTTGAAATGAGCGGACTATGTATGAAAATTGTTGCAATTCCTAAACCCTTCCTTCAATTTTGATGTAAATACCCTCAAATTAAAGCTGAAAGTCTGCACTTCAATTGCATCTCGATTATTTAATTTCAAATCCATTGTGGTAGTGTACAGGGCCAAAATTATGAAATTGTCACTGTCCAAATATTTCCGGACCTAACTGTATGTACTGCCAGTTATAATTTTTTGCTTGTGCTTCATATGTAGCTCATGATGTTTATACCGTAACACTAGGCTTTTATTTCTGTTCAACAAACCTTTTCATAATGCCCCAGGCCTGGTCCATTGATGTTTTCACTTCCCCCTCACTGCATTTTGGGCCTGGCTCATCGGTTTGTCTTGCCATTGCTTTGACTGAACTGGTTCATTTCAGCGCTACCGTTCAGTAAATTGTGCAATTCTGTAAATTGTGAGCCCTAATCTAAGTCCCTCTCTTTGTCAGCCCAGCTGAGGTGACGCGGGCCTCGTTGGTGTGGTTCTGCTCCCCTCGCACCTCCTCCCAGTGGCTGGACTACTGGGCACGCCAGCGGCTGCAATGGTGGCGAAAAGTGGGTTGCTGGGTGGATTTTTTTAAAATTTTTATTTCTTAATCACCAAAACAGCTTGGTTCAGGGTTTCCTCTGTAAATACACCCCTGCCCCCTATGTTTGAGGAAATTATAAACGCTAGTCATTTCACATCACTTTTTTTTTTAATGTCCATGTTGTGATCCTTTCTCTCCCACCAAAGGATCACAACACAACGCGTTTCTTTGAGTATAGTTATAAATGAATTCTTGTTTTCTGCATGTGACATTATCTCGTGGTTATGCCAAGAGCAAGGAATCCATGTTCGTTTTTAGAGCTGGGTTGGTCTTTTTGTCTTCAGTTTGCCTTGGGCCCCTCCAGCTTCAGCTGCAGTGAAGTATCGGATGGTGGAGAGGGTGAAAGAGCATCTCGAGCTGTCCGGATACTGTACCAATTCCCCTGGGGTGCCGAGCCCCTGGAGACACTGTGTAATCTGGGGGACACGGAGCTGTTGCAGACACACAGGGGTAGCCGTGCCAAACTGCAGGTCAGTCATAATGGGGTGAAATATCTTAGCTTAATATCCCAACCTTTTTGATGTCATTTACTTCTGGATACTTGGTAAAGGATCTCTGCCTCACGCTGTAGTTCCAGAGAAAATCAGGCATCTTTCCCAGTCATGTGATACAGTTCCTAAAAAAACAGAATCCGCTCACCAGGGAGGAATGGGAGGTCCTTTGGCCACAGGCCTGACCCAGTTGATCATTCAGACTCCTTGTCGATCATGGATTCCTGATGGTGAATTTAGCGGAGGTGCTATTGTTTAATGAGACTGGAAATGACCTGCCAATCAAAATCCTTATCGACAAGCAGTCTAGTGATGCTGTGGGTTGCCGTGCAGGCTTGATGGCCACAGTAGGAGTTGATGCAGTGACACAGGATTCAGTTCTGAACGGTGGGAGATGTCACTCATATGCATTCACTTCTGCTCCACAGTGCAGAGATGGGAGGAAGTATGTGTTGCCTCATGTCATCTCTGTGTGTGGGAACATAGACCGTGGCGTTTTGGCATACCTGCACAACTCTCTACAGGAGGTTAAGAAAACCGACAGTAAGCAGAGACTCTACAAGAGAAAGGTGATGTCATTTCCTCCTCATCGTAAATCTACCAAAAGCAGCATAGGGAACAGTTTTAAGAGTTTTGGGACAACAGCAACCCGAATGAATACTATAACAGTATTCAATTACGTATTTTATATGAACAGATTAACATGAATAATAACAAAACAAAAACGTTTCTTCATAAGAAAAGACACTTGCGCTTCGCTGTATGTACGTGTTTGTCTGGGTGTCAATATGTAGGTGCTGAAGCTGCATCCCAGTTTGGCTCCAGTTAAAGTTGCTTTGGACATGGGCCGTGGACCCACAGTGGAACTACGACAGGTATAGTGTGCTTCCTATAGGATCTTCCGCACACTAAAAAAAGTCCTACATTACATATATTTCAGCTGTATGATTCCCTTGTTATTCCAATATCCTGTGTTATGGCAAGTGACACGAGCAATAACTAACATGGTTATTCTCAGAGCAACTGGAACAAGATCTCCAGGTTTACTAATATACAGTAGGCGATAATGCAAAGCTACATGAATAATATTAGCAATTTTCTATTTTTGTAAGGTTTGTGAGGGTTTACTTCAGGAGTTACTGGAAGGAGGGATATCGGCCTGGCCCGGCTACCTGGACACAATGCATTCCACCATGGAGCAGCTCAGCACAAAGTAAGCTGCTCAATGTACTGATTTGCTGGCCAGTCATTGGTAAATTTAAATTTAAATGTTAAAATTCTTTGTGGTTTTTAATTCTGATTTCTGACTTTAAAGCAACTGTATGATATGAAAAAGGGGAGGGCTTGATGATTATTCTCGAAATGCATTCAATACAAGAAACATTGTGCCCTCACTCGGAACAATCGCAGTGTGTTTTGTGTAGAGCAGTTGACCTCAAACGGTACTGAAGAATATTGGTTTTAGCACATTGTTTTTCTTTGTCAGGTGCCATTACTTACTGTTATTTTTTTATGGTTACTTATCAGTATTTTGATTGAAACTAATTTGTTTTGCCCTTTGATAGCCATTATGCTATTGTAGTACATGAGTGCAGCAGTAGCATTTGGGTGTTTTTTAGTGTGAGCACATCTCACAATTGAGAGCAAATAAATTATTTGCAACATTTGTGGAAGCTCAGCAAGACCGGTCTAAATTAACCTTGGTCTCGACCGTTGATAGACAGAGTTCAGTCTGAATCTATGCTGGGTGCTTCTGACAGGAACGTTGTCTCGTCTGTCCTGTGTGTGAAGGTATGATGAGATGGGGGTGCTGTTCACCGTGCTAATGGCTGACAGCACTCTGGAGAGTGGGCTGGTGCAGGTACGGAACCGTGACACCACCATAAAAGAGACCATGCACATCTCCCAGGTCAAAATATTCCTCACCAAATATATCAGGGCATCAGAAAATGTCTGAGCCATAACTTATAAGAACATCATCTTCCTGCAGATAGCAGTGTGATAAATGCATTGCCACTTCCACTGTTTGTCAAACTTCTGTCCGCTGTGCCTTTTGTAAACTGTAATGGAAATGTAAACTATTTAAATTTTGTTTTGTGATTAAAACTATTTTTTTACATTAAAATGTGTTTCTTCTTGGTTTTGAAATGTGCTTTACTTTGTATCATATTGAAAAGTGTCTTTTTTGTTCAAAGAAAACTACGATTTAACTTTGATTATTCTATAAAAAAGGCAGGAATGTTTGAATAGGAAAGTGAATGTACATGAGTGCTGCTCTTAACTTGCTGCAGTAATGACAGTATGGGCAACATCCTTTCCATATTTTAGCATGTATCTAACAAAGATTGTGTTATTTCATTTTAGATATGGTTTTGACTGAACATACCAGCCTCCAAATGAATAATTCTCAAACTATAGATATACAATTTTATTATTTTATTGTTTAAGTGAGTAACAGAGTGGTTTCAGTATCACAGCCTATGTTGGATCTTTCCTGTCCACAGACTTCCATTCATATTTTGGAAATGAAGCTTTGCATGATTTTCTGATTCATACAGATGTTTTGATTTTCCTTAATCGATTGACTAATGAAATCTGAAGAAATATGCTGAGGAGACCTGTCAGTTAGGCCATGGTAATAAAATCAACAACACTGATTTGAACTACATTGAATAATCTCATGAATGCATCTTGACTCCAGTTATCCTCAAATCTGCACTGTGGTGTTGTCAGGTGCCATCAAGTTGCCATGCACAACTGAGAAATGAGGCCTATTCTGAGAATGTGTGAGAATCTACACAAGTGTCATCAGTATAAATGAGCATTGCACATTGTGACCTTGCGTAAACCTCGCGTGTTTATGGAATGCTTGAAAATGTTTTGAAGTTCATGCGACTGAGAATAGAAGATCAATTAAACAACATCAATGTGTAATTGTTTTTTACAATAGCTATTCCATGACAATATGTGTATAATCCACATAATTAATGCAGTATTGAAATATTATGATTAAATTATATTAATGATAAAAATTAGGGCTGTGCCAGTGACAGTTAAAAAAAAAGTTCACATCAGAACGTACAAATTGTCTCAGTGGCTGCAACTACTTACAGCTATTGCTAATCCGGACTAAATAGGAACTACCGAATGATTTATGATAAAACTGGTTACAGTCCATAGACTGTAGAAAAAGTCAGTCGCACTCATCTTTTCGAGATGAAGAGAATTGGTTATCAGATGTCACCCACAAGAAATATGGCCACAACAAATTCCATTCAAACGTTAACGTCATTTGCCTTTTATTTGCTAAGTAAATGGTGGAGACGACAGGGAAGGTGGGAAATTGAGAATAGAGGCAGGAATTTATTTAATATTCAAAGTAGAATTGGGCGAGGGAGAATGGCAGAAAGAAATAAACGATATAGCTCCACAAGACTACGAATAGGACTTGAACAAAACATTATCGTGAACAAAACGGAGAAAGACTAAAAAATCTGTTGGGAAAAGGTATCAATGAAACAAACGCCCAGATTGTATTACAAGGCGGTTCATCACACGGGGTTGCTAATGCATGTGTTGGGACACGGAATGAGTTAGATTAGTGTAGGTATCCGGTTCATATTCTGGCTCAGTAGGTGGCGATAATAGACCACTTATGTTTGTTGCCAACCACTGTTAAGCTTTAAAGAAAAAAAAGAAAGAATGACGTCACATGCAGTTAGTACGGGCGGGAGGAGGCATGCATGACAAGAAAGAGGAGTTTGTTCTGAAACAATCGCGGGCAACTGACGCTGTTTTTACTGGTAACGATTTCATTCTTAACCACCGGCTCTAATTGTTAGCTATAATTTATTCATTTTATTTTTTTTGATTATCTTGTTCACATCCGCCTGTTACTTGTTTTAATGATGTATTTATTATGATTTAAAAAAATAATACAGAGATAACTTTACCGGTATCGATGCGGAAGTGCGTGTTCTGAGGCCGTTCTTGTTGTATCCACAATGTAAAGTAATAACAAAATAACCGTCCTTTTCCCAAACTGCTAGCTAACGTCTTTGCCTAGCGTTTTCACTAACCGTCGATCACATTTAAACGTATTATGTAACTTGGCTAACAACACTCTAGATAGCCGGCTAGTTCGGTTAGCTTCAGCATCCCCGCCAATATATACAAGCTAAAGTTAGCCAGCCTAATAGCTGGTGTTTTAATGACCCTGATATGGGATAGCCTAGCTAGATATGATATTGATTCCACGATTCTATATTATTGTTTGCTAGGTAAATAAATGTAACGATGTTATGTAAAGTAAAATATGGTTTCAACACGTAGTTTCAGTTTTGAATTTAAACAGCGTGTTTCAGGTGAGGCAAAACTGCATCACCACCGAAGGAGCCGTTTTAAAAGCCTTTGATTCACGTGCTGCACCTGATTCGCGAATTGCATCTATTGCCTTACGTCACTGTTTTCATGGCGTTGATACGAAGTTACTTTTCAGAATCCAATTTGTAATTGATATCCAGTGACAGGTGCTATCTAACGTCACATTGCTCTGAAGTTGTGTTCAGTTTTAAATGGTAGACAATGCACAACTGGACGCTAACCCTTCGCTTACTAGCTGACCTTCAGTATTAGCAAGTAAGGCTGCTGTCTACTGATTCAGTCTGATTTACTTGCTTGAAAAATCTAGACCCGTCACCCCTATTAACATTATACTGGTAAATCACATACGACAAAATATTGCGTTAACCATAATGAATCAGCAAAGACTTAAGGTGGTACTGATCTTATAGAGCAGAGATGTACAAGTCCGGTCCTCGAGGGTGGGTCTGCGTACTGGTTTTTGTTCCAACCAATTGCTTTGTTTTTAATTTGTTGACAGCTCTAAATTACCTTGGTTCAAGCCTGTAAGTTACTTGGGCACAGTAAAATCTTTAGGATACACTTGCAGTCTGCAGCTGTAGCTGGTACTTGAACACATGTCAGATGCGATTGAGTCAATTAAATAATTAAGACCAGAAGTTGCCACAAAATCCTGAAATGGATCGGCCGTTGTTGTGCACCCCTGTTATAGAGCCTTGTTTCTGTATGGGGGTGGGGGTTGTACTTGTAATGAGAGCATTTCCTAGAGCTTGTGCTTACAGCTAGCTATGACGTATGGCATATCAACCAGAAGAGTTGTGAGTTTCTGACCTGAGTGAGATTGTATAGCACGTTTCATACTGGAACTGTGTGAAATGATGTAAGGTGTATTTATGCATCCATCTTTTGGATGAGACATTAAACCAAGGCTCTGAGTCACTGTGGTCATTAAAGATCCCATGACACTCTTCGCAAAGAGTAGGGGGTTCCCTGGTGTCCTGGCTAAATTCCCAACCTGGCTCTTCCAACCTGCCACCTAATAATCCCCTGATTTAATTGGCAAAAAAAAAAAACATTGCTTCTGGCACAAAATGGCTGCCGTTGCATCACCCAGGTGGGTGCAACACATTGGTGGTGGTTGATGTGAGTTTCCCCCTCATCACTGTAAAGCGCTTTGGGTATGAGAAAAGTGCTGTATCAATACATCTATCTATCTATCGCAGGTGAATCAATGGCTTCTGATGATATTGCCCAGTTGGCTGAGTCGCTGGCCAAGACTTGCGTGGAGGACAAGGAGCTGAGTTACCGGGGCCATGGCCTGAAGCTGGACACTGCAGAGTCTGGTGAGATTACAGCTTTGCATGCAGGGATCCTCAAATCTGGCCCTCAAGTCCAAATCTAACCCTCGTTCTATTTTCTCCTGGGTAATTAACTGCAACATTAGCTCAGGCAGTAAGGCAGTGGGTGGGTTGCCAGTTCGATGCCCCGCCCAGGCTGTGGCGAAGTGACTCCTAAGGAGCCTTGCGTGGCAGCCAATCGCTGTTGGTGTGTGAGTGAGTGTATGAATGGTTGAATGAGAAGCATCAATTGTACAGCGCCTTGGATAAAGGCGCTATATAAATGGGCAAAAAGTGCTGACTCCCAGGTAAAGGGAGGCTGTGAAGACTGATTTGGTGATCCCTGGTTTTGAGGCATGGCTTCACGTTTCCATGGCTGTGTCTCTGTTCAGTGGAGAAGCTGGTGCGTGAGATTGAGGAATTCCCGGACCTGCGGGCCCTGAGGCTGGAGGGGAACACGTTTGGGGTGGAGGCGGCGCGGGGCATCGCCAAGGCCCTGGAGAACAGGGGTCAGCTGCAGGTACGAGCCCCAGCACCCAGCACTGGCCTTTTTAATGTGGGTTTCATGCAGGGGTTCCCAAACCTTTTTCTGATGCCACCTCAAATGAATGTTCACAAATGTACTCAATCCCAGTGCCCCACCCACACACCTTGTGCCAACAACACTCTTTAGCCTCTAGACTATATTGGCTATACCACTGCCTTAAATGCATGCTTGGCTTTATTATGGTTTGGTTGTTGTGATTCTCAACATTATTAGAGACAAATTCAAAGATTTTCTGACGACCCCAGCCTCAAATCAGGCGACCCCACATGGGGTTGGGGACCCACAGTTTGGGAGCCCCTGCTTTTAATGCCGTACGTACCGCTCATCTACACCGGGGGTCCCTTAACCGCTCTTTCACATCTCCTCCGTTCTCCCTCAGTGCTGCTACTGGAGTGACATGTTCACCGGTCGCCTGCGCTCCGAGATCCCACTGGCTCTGGTGAGTAGGAGCTGCTGCGCCCTGCTGGACTCTTTATGCCACTGCCCCCCAGGTTCACAGTTTGAAGTTGTTCCAGGACCTGCCAAATGGGAACGGAATAATGCATTTTAAAATGGTTTTAGTTTACTTTTTATGCTGTCGATTAAAAATTTCATTGTATTGATGCACACGATAATTCGGCGCTGCGGACGAATGCGGTACGTGCGTTTTCATGTGCATTTTCCCCCCTATGTTAGTTGAAAGCGTGCCGTTTGTGTGACCCCAGACCTCCGTTATCAGCCTGGCCTGTGTTGACATGGAGCCCCTCCTGTTTTCAGAGCTCTCTGGGCAGCGGGCTGATGGCAGCGGGGCCCTGCCTGACGGTGCTGGATCTGAGCGATAACGCCTTCGGCCCTGACGGAGTGAAGGCCATCGAGCCGCTGCTCAAAAGCGCCACCTGTCACACCCTGCGAGAACTGCGGCTAAACAACTGTGGCATGGGGATCGGAGGGGGAAAGGTAAGGGGGAGCTGGCTGTGTGGGAGCAGTGGGTGTGCAGTGCTCGTTTTATGGCTGTTAAATTTCTCTCGGGAACTGTTTGACAGGCCGTTACTGGTTATTTCTGCGTTCCCTACATTTGCAATATTTGTGTCCGCTTGCATGATGTGTATTGCTTCCAGTAATCGACTACGGTTGCCTGCGACTGCTGTTTCTCAGTTTGTGCCCATTAATATAAACGCCTCTGGCTATTTGGTTATAGTGTATGACTTTTTTGGTGACTGTGCTTTCAAACATCATCCGTAGTGTGGCTGTCAAGCAACCGCTGGTTGGTTTTTTTCATATTCAGTGGTCTATGGCAGCGAGTGACGCGTGTGTGTGTGTGTGCGTGTGTGTGTGTGTGTGTGTGTGTGTGTGTGTGCGCGTGCAGATCCTCGCTGCAGCCCTGACAGAGTGCCACAGGCAGTCGTGCGCGGTGGGCACGCCCATGAGGCTGAAGGTGTTCATCGCTGGGAGGAACCGGCTGGAGAATGAGGGAGCCACAGCCCTCGCCAAGGCTTTCACGGTATTGGACACTGACATGAGCTCAGCCAGCTCCTGACCAATCGCTGAGGCTCACGTGCTGCGTAGTCATATTCCTTTGTGCTCACACACACACACAAGCATACAAATTGGATTGATTTCAGGGCCATTTTTTGCCCCTGTAATTTTATCACTGCTCGTATTTTGAACGCACTGGCCCTTGACACACCCTGAAAAAGGAAGTGGATGTAGTAAATATCAGGCTGCTGGACATGCAGAACTGATGTGGTTTCTGCTTTTATATTGCGCTGTGATTGGCTCACACACATGCCCGTCCTCCGCAGCTGATTGGCAGTCTGGAGGAGATCCACATGCCCCAGAACGGCATCAATCACCCGGGGGTCACCGCGCTGGCCGCCGCCATCCAGCACAACCCCCACCTGCGCGTCATCAACCTCAACGACAACACTTTCACCAAGAAGGGCGCCATCGCCATGGCTACGGTAAGGCAAGCATGGCGACTCTGCACAAAACCACAGCCGCCGGCCAGACACTACACGCAGACATGGAAGGTGTAAATACGAGACAGAACTAGAAATAGTTATTAACAATTAATAAATACAAAATGTAGAATCTCTGAAAGTAGGGAACACTGCTGAGAACAAACGTGGGAGCCCAGACATAGTGAGAGAGAGCTCCCAGGGTGAGATCAGAGCCGCCATTTTAACTCCTTTCCACAGGTGTTGCAAGTTTGCCAGTTAGAGCACTGCAGGCAGAAGATGCAGAGAGCTCGGGAGGCAGGGACATTACAACATGTACACTACGGAGACAATGTTCACTCCTGCACAGAAACGCGGCGCACTGTATTGCACAGCTGCACCTGGGAATGAACTCTGCAGCACTGCAGCTCTGCACTGCACACACTACTACTGCCAGTGTACGACCGTGCCGTACACCGCATGCTGTGCACGGTGTAAACTGCGCAGCTGCTCCATGCATCGCATTTGAACTGTGCACGATGCACACAACTACACTGATTCACTGTAGTCACATCACTGCCAGCCATAGAGGTGATGAAGCAGTGCGTGACGAGGCTCGAGTTTGAGCTGTTCGCAGTGTGAGGGACATGGTGCTCGTCATTGCTGTGATTTATTGCGGTGGAAATGGCCGAATGAATCGCGCGCTGTCAGTTTTCACGTGTTCGCGCCGTGTGTTACCATGGTGATGATGAGGAAAGCGGTAGGTAGCGCACATGCCTGTGACTCTGCGGTGGGCTCTGTGCTGCGCCCGCTTTAGTTTCTCACACAGCATTGCTTTTATACGGCGCTAGCCCTCAGTGTCTGGCCCCCCACTCTGCCCCCCAGGCCCTGAAGCACCTCCGCAGTGTGCAGGTGGTGAATTTCGGGGACTGTCTGGTGCGCTCTGAGGGGGCCGTGGCCATCGCTCAGTCCCTGAGGGAGGGGCTGCCCATTCTCAAGGTAACAGTAAGATACACACACATGCATATATATATATAATTTATACACACATCACACTACACACCACTCCACACACCACTCATATGCATATACACACACATCACAAGCATGTCACACTACAGACCAGTCCACACACCACACATAAACGCATGTCCGCACACATGCACACACCACACGCATGCATATACACACACACCGCACATAAACACATGTCCGCGCACATGCACACACCACACACCACACACACACACACACACACACACACACACCACACATACCACACATAAACACATGTCCACATACGCTCACACACACACACACACACACACCACACACCGCACATAAACGCATGTCCGCACACATGCACACACCACACACCACACACACACACACACACACACACACCACACATACCACACATAAACACATGTCCACATACGCTCACACACACACACACACCACACACCACACATAAACACATGTCCGCACACATGCACACACCACACACACACACACACACCACACATAAACGCATGTCCACATATGCTCACACACACACACACACACCACACATAAACACATGTCCGCACATATGCACACACCACACACACACACACACCACACATAAACGCATGTCCACCTACGCTCACACACACACACACACACACACCACACACCACACATAAACACATGTCCACACACACTCACACACACACGTTGAGCGCGGTGTGAGGTGGAGCTGTGCTGTGTCTCTGCAGGAGCTGAACCTGTCCTTTGGGGAGATTGCGGAGGCAGCAGCAGTGGAGGTGGCGCGGGCTGTGCAGCACAAGCCCCACCTGGAGAAACTGGACCTGAACGGTAAACCAGCCTCCTCACATTCAGCCTGCACAGAGACCGCACCGTTTCTCATGGGCTGAGAGTAACGCTACCTGTGTGTCCTGTGTGTGTGTGTCCTGTGTGTGTGTGTCCTGTGTGTGTGTGTCCTGTGTGTGTGTGTGTGTGTGTGTGTGTCCTGTGTGTGTGTGTCCTGTGTGTCCTGTGTGTGTGTGTGTGTGTGTGTGTGGTAGGTAATTGCCTGGGGGAGGAGGGCTGTGAGACTCTGAGGGAGACCATGGATGGCATGAACATGGGGGATCTGCTGGGCTCACTGAGGTACACACTCACTCTGCTGAATGAACACACTCTCTCACTCTGCTAAATGTACACACTCTCTCACTCTGCTAAATGTACACACTCTCTCACTCTGCTAAATGTACACACTCTCTCACTCTGCTAAATGTACACACTCTCTCACTCTGCTAAATGTACACACTCTCTCACTCTGCTAAATGTACACACTCTCTCACTCTGCTAAATGAACACACTCTCTCACTCTGCTAAATGAACACACTCTCGCACTCTAAATGGACACTCTCACTCTGCTAAAGGAACACACTCTCTCACTCTGCTAAATGAACACACTCTCTCACTCTGCTAAATGTACACACACTCTCACTCTGCTAAAGGAACACACTCTCTCACTCTGCTAAAGGAACACACTCTCACTCTGCTAAAGGAACACACTCTCTCACTCTGCTAAATGTACACACACTCTCACTCTGCTAAATGTACACACTCTCTCACTCTGCTAAAGGAACACACTCTCTCACTCTGCTAAATGAACACACTCTCACTCTGCTAAATGTACACACTCTGTCACTCTGCTAAATGAACACACACTCTCACTCTGCTAAATGAACACACTCTCACTCTGCTAAATGAACACACTCTCTCACTCTGCTAAATACACACTCTCTCACTCTAAATGGACACTCTCTCACTCTGCTAAATGAACACACACTCTCACTCTGCTAAATGAACACACTCTCACTCTGCTAAATGTACACACTCTGTCACTCTGCTAAATGAACACACACTCTCACTCTGCTAAATGAACACACTCTCACTCTGCTAAATGTACACACTCTGTCACTCTGCTAAATGAACACACACTCTCACTCTGCTAAATGAACACACTCTCACTCTGCTAAATGAACACACTCTCACTCTGCTAAATACACACTCTCTCACTCTAAATGTACACACTCTCTCACTCTGCTAAATGTACACACTCTCTCACTCTGCTAAATGTACACACTCTCTCACTCTGCTAAATGTACACACTCTCTCACTCTGCTAAATGTACACACTCTCTCACTCTGCTAAATGTACACACTCTGTCACTCTGCTAAATGAACACACTCTCTCACTCTAAATGGACACACTGTCTGACTGCCACTGTATCCACTGTCTGACTGTGCATCCTAACACAGCCAGCCACCTGCACTCTATCTAACTTCATGCAACTGTCGGGCACAGGTGTAGGACTCTGAGTCATCATCCACTGCTGAGATCCTGCCCCGTGTATGTTGTGTTGGAGAGGACAAATTCTTTTAAAATTAAAAAGATGAGAAGATGATGAGAAGTTTTCCTGCATTTCCAGACACTTGGGCCTATTGATTTCTTATATCTGTTTCTCTCTTTCTCTGCAGTGAAGATGAAGGGGAACCAGAGGATGATGATGATGATGATGATGATGAAGAGGCCAGTGAGAGTGAAGAGGAGGATGAAGAAGAAGAGGAGCAGGATGAAGAGGAGGCTGAGCAGCCAAGTGAGGGAGAGGGAAGCACAGAGAAGCCCCAGAGCACGGTAAGAGGAACGTGAAGATCTGCCCCCTATCAGCCTGGCACAGGGTATCAATTTTCAGATCCAGATGCCGTTTAAAATGTCAAGTATTACATTTAAACCTACTCGTGTATATCTCATTTTATTCGCTTTGCTTCATAAGCTGACCAGGTGTCCCTTTGTGTCCCTTTATGTCCTCTGTGCAGGGGTCCATCTCCGCCTCGTCATCCCTCTCTCCGGACATCTTCTCCTTCCTCAGCCTGCCCTCCGCTGAAGGCCTGCTCAGACTGGGCCCCAAGAGGGCCCTTCTCGTTCAGCAGCAGGTACGGCACTGAGGCAGGGTCGGGCTCTGAGACTGGAGGGTCACACACACCTGGAGGAGTACACACACACCACACACACACACACACACACATACACACATACACCACACACACACACACCACACACACACACACACACACACACACACACACACACACACACACACACACACACACACACATACACACATACACCACACACACACACACCACACACACACACACACACACATACACACATACACCACACACACACACACCACACACCACACACCACACACACACACACACACACACCCCACACACACACACACACTCACACATACTCCACACACACACACACACACACACACACACACACACCACACACACACACACACACACACATGCACGCACACACGCACGCACACACGCACACCACACACACCACACACACACATACACCCCTAGGGGCCAGGCTCTGAGGCTGAGGGGCACACACACACCTAGGGGCTGTGTGACTGGAGGGGTACACACACCTGGAGGGGTACACACACTTGGGGGCCGGGGCTCTGGTTGACAGAGGGAGACACAGCTGGGTGAGGGGCAGTTGGGCAGTTAAGGAGTGAAAGGTTGACGCTCTTCCCCCCTCAGGTGGATGTCACAGATGCAGGACAGACAGCGGTGGCCTTTCTGAAGATCTCCTCTGTGTACCGGGAGGACCCTGAGATAAAGGAGGCTGTGCTGGACTGTGTTGGTGAGAGGTCGCTAAGCCTGGCGGTGTGTGTGTGTGTCTGTGTCTGTGTCTGTGTCTGTGTGTGACTTCTATGGTATCTGCCCTGCAGATGCCTTACTGAAGAAGGCCTTCTCCAGCGCCTCCTTCCAGACGTACAGCTTCATCTCCACTTTGCTCATGATGCTGGGACTGTTCGAGGTAACGCACATGTGCCCACGTGTAAACGCACACGCATGTACAAACGCACACGCATGCAGACCGATGCGCACACAGGCGTATTGAAACACACGTACTAGCAGACCGGTAAACACATACATTCACACACAGAGGCTTGACCACTGCACAATGTGCTAATTTTCTTTTCTTTCCTTCCTAAAATGATCCCTACCTTCTGTTCCTTTCACACTGACTGTGTCCCCCGATCCTCCCCTTCTGCAGCACAGCGCTGTAACCCAAATTCAGCAGTCTACCCTACTAATGCCCTGTCCCTTCCCCACTGTGTGCTCCCTCCCCCCGGAAGAGTGAGGACCGGGTGAAGACCGTGCCCATTGTGCCCGGCCACCTGGTGGCGCTACAGCACGCTGTGCAGCAGGAGTACTTCCCGCAGGACCACATCGCTGCTCTGGATGACTTTGTGTTGCGGTGAGTGTGTGAGGATGGTCTGTGTGTTTGCATATATACACACACACACACACGCACACACACACACACATATACACACACACACGCACACACACACACACACACACACACACACATATACACACACACACACATATACACACACACACACATATACACACACACACACACACACACACATATACACACACACACACACACACACACATATACACACACACACACATATACACACACACACACACACACACACACACACACACACATATACACACACACACACACACACACACACACACCCTGGCACACATCGGCCTGTTAATAGTATTGATATTAAAAATGTATGTTTAGTGTTTAATAATGCTCTCACATTGAAGGGGGAGTTTATCCAAAACGTTTCTAGATGTAGGCTGCAGTTAACCTGGTAACTGACCTCAATGGGTCCCTAGCTTTTGTGGACTCTGTGGCAAAGAATTACATTGGAAAAATTCAACACCATTGTCTCTCCAAATATAATGGTAAGAAAGCGCTGTACAATTGATGCTTCTCATTCACACACACACACACACACACACACACACACACACCAACAGCGATTGGCTTCCATGCAAGGCACCAATCGGCTCGTGAGGAGCATTTGGGTGTTAGGTGCCTTGCTCAGGGTAAATGGTAAATGGTTGGCATTTATATAGCACCTTTATCCAAAGCGCTGTACAATCGATGCTTCTCATTCACACACACACACACACACACCAACGGCAATTGGCTGCCATGCACGGCGCCAACCAGCTGGTCAGGAGCATTTGGGGGTTAGGTGTCTTGCTCAGGGGCACCCTCCAACTGCCAGACTCACCACCAGAACTAATGGCGCCCCACAATCCTGTGCTTACTCACAAATATCCACAGGGCTCAGTTTGTTAATGTGTTCATCTAGAAGTACCTCTACCAACAGACGCCAAATGTGTGATATCAGTGTGAATCTGGCCCTGGCGGGCGAGTATGAGACTTGAGTGGTTGGGACATGATGTGAAAATCGACCTGCGGGATTATATTTGGAAAAGAGACATTGCTGTTGAATTTTTCCGGTGTAAGACTAGGGATCTCTTGAGGTCCGTTTTATCAGGTTAAGCTGCAGCCTGTATCGAGCAAACTCACATTTCAGAGTAACTATGGATGAACAGTTACTACTTTTTAAAGCATGCACTTTTTAGATGTGAAGCACCTCATAGACCTGGCTTGTAACTCACTCACTCACATTTAGCAGGCTGAAGATTCTCCACAAGGGGGAGCTATTAGCACTCAAGCAGCTGAAATTGGTGACACTGAAGTATTCGGAAAAGTACCAGGGGTGCTACATTAGAGAAAACTGTCCTTAGTTGTTCTGTATTTCAGCTTTTTTTATCTACCAGAGCCTGAATGCTTTCTGTGTCACATTGTACAAGTCTGCCTGGCTGCCGTTACTAAAGTGTATGTGTATGTTTGTGTCTGTCTGTGTGTGTGTGTGTGTCTGTCTGTCTGTCTGTCTGCACAGAAGCAACGAGGCCTCGGACTCGTGCACCAGCCCAAGAAGTGACCTCAAGTCCACGGCGGAGAGAAGGATCAGCCCTGAGTGCTGATCCTCCAGACGCAAAGGGAGCCTGCCAACTTCACACTGAGGAGCAGCCAGGGAGACACACAGAGACGGGCTCAGTGCTGTCAGCCTCTCAGGACACAGACACACACACACACACACACACACACACACACATCTGCTGCTCCCTCACATCAACAACACACCATTACACAGAGAAGATCAGACCTGTCCACACACACCTGTCTGTGTGGGGATCCGGTGGGACTGGCTTGTGCGTGGCAAGCAGCCTTCTTTTAAAAAATGTGTCCTTATGAAGTCCTTCCACCAGAACACCGTAACAAATGTATTCAACAAAACCACAACAAAAACAAAACTAGGACCAAAACAATGTATGCTTCTGAATGACTGAAGGATTGCTCATTTGCAGTCTGTCTGTGGACATGGGGGAAATGATGTACCGCCATGAAATGCCTGGTTTGCAAGCAGGAATGCCAATGGGAAAATTTGTCAGAAGAACTCTGATGAGAACTCAGTGGTGAGGATCTGTTCTGCACTTGAGGACCTGAGTACCCTTTGAAGATTAGCCCCATTGTTCGAAGTGAATAGGAATAATTTCATAGTGTACCTTAGACTTCGACCATATGCCAAGGAATGAAGTTATTTAAAATGTGTAAGTCACTCTGGACAAGAGTGTCCACTCGAAGACTGTCTGCTGAATTCTGAAATGTAATGGTATAGTCGTTTTAGACTAGCACTATACTTCTATGACATGGAACAAAACTCAGGACACAAATGAAAGGGAGAGTGTGAAATAGGTCTGAAGTATAATTTGCAGATATTTGTGCTGTAACAAATATTTTTTTCTGGCATTGATGAACATGTACTGTATTACATATTTTCAAACACGTTTACCTGATGGTGGGCAGGGTCTTTGGGGCTGTTAATTTTTTATTATTTTTTTATTAAAGTACTTTGTTAAACACCCATTTATTTTGATGTGGTCAAAAGTTTAGCTCTCAAATCTCATCACCAGACAGCTTTATTAATTTCCCTGTGGCTCATTGGTTTGATGTGCAGAAATTGACACCTGTCTTCATTGCTTTTACCATTGATCTCTTTTTGTCTTGTAGTTTTACGACAAGTGGCTGTTTCAGACACTAATGCAAAGAATAAACCTGCATTAGAAATAAAAATGACTGAAACTAAGGAGGAGGAAATGGGCTAATGGTATATACTGGTGGATGGGAGGCAGAAATAATGTGCGCCACATACACTGTATAATATTTTGCTATGACTAAATGCATCAGGATTGATTCCCTGACAGTGTTATTGTCACTGAAGTGATATGTGGCAAGTATGTTCACCGTTTTACCAAATGGCTGGACAGTATTTTTGAATATCCCATTATCTACTGTGAGCACCATAATTAATTGGACATTGACTCCATTTTATAACTGAAATTACAGAACTCTCCCTGAATCTCCCGCATTTTCGGCATCAAAAGATATTGGACAGTTTAACATAATGTAGAATAAAGTAACCTTTTTAAATATCTGGTTGCATATCCTTGTAATGACCACTTGAAGTCTGCAACGCATATACATCACTGGACGCTGGGTATCTTCCCTGGTGATGCTCTGCCAGGCCTGGACTGCAGCCATCTTCAGTTCCGGCTTGTTTCTGAAACATTTTCCCTTCAGTCTCCTCTTCAGCATGTAAAATGTATGTCCAGTTGGATTCAGATCTGGTGTTTGACTCGGCCAGTCGAGGAGTTTCCACTTTTTGGGCGTCAAAAACCCCTTTGTTGCTCTAGTACAGGGGTGCGCAACCAGGGCCAATCCATTTCAGGATTTTGTGCCAACTTCCTGTCTTAAGATATAACTGAGTCAATTAAATAATTATCTGACATTTGTATGGGTACCATCTGCAGAGTTAAAGTGTATCTAAATGATTTTACTGTGCTCATGTACAAGCTTGAACCAGGGTCATTTATAGAGAGGACCGGAGTTGTGTGCCCCTGGTCCAGCAGTATGTTTCAGGTCAGTGTTTGTTGCATGAAGAAGTGCCAACCAATAAGTTTGGAGACTTTTGGATTTATTTGAGCAGATAAAATAAATCTGTAGATTTCAGAATTCATTGTTCACCTCATAGATCACATGATGCACTCATATCATCGATGAAGACAAGTGATTCCACTGGCAGACTTTGTTCCAGAACTCTTGGGGCTCTTTTAGGTGCTTTTTAGCTTTTTGTTCTTCAGGCTTAACACTGGTTTTATATATTGTAGTGTACCCTCTTGTTTTTCATTCCTGAGCCTTATGGCGGCCATCTTATTTTGCACAGACACTGCTGTCTTCCTCATGTTGTCACACCTCATCCACAATCTCCAAAGGTAAATGCAAAGTTGAGAATCAAGACTAGATATTAACAGCTTTCTTCTGCATTCACTAACGACAAAAATGGATATACCTGCCTAACGAAACACATCTGTGAAGCCAATTCAACAATTACTTGTACCTTAAAATGTACGAAAGGTGCTGTCATTTCAAAGGGGTTCCATCCGATGTGGATGAAAGTACCTCAAATTAAAGCTGAAAGTCTGCACTTCAACCTCATTGGCATTGTGCTAGAGTAAATAACCAAAATAACAAAAATGTGGCATTCCCAATTAATTATGGTGCTCTCTGTAATAAGGTTCTGTTTTCAGTTGGCTCTCTACGAGACCGTGTGGAAAGGAAACCTAAGTCGAGGAAGAGCCGAGTTTATTCAGAGAGAGGGGCAGTTGGGGGGAAATTGATGGTTCACAGACCGCGAGAGAACAACGTCTCATAGCGACGGAGTAACGGTGCGGAGGAGATAACGCGAGCCGGACAGCGATTAAACAGGAGTGACTGAAGACACGCGCGTGAAAGAAAGGTTATGAAAAACGCAGTTGTATGTCAGACCGACGCACGCACAAGTGCTCTTGGAAGTTCGTGAAGAGTGCAGTATAGACGGCCAAGGAGGAAATCCAATTTTCTACGGGCTTTGTATCAAGAAGGTAAAGTTGCGATTCCCTGAATGTCAGTGTTGAGTTGAGTTAAATACACGAAATACAATCTGCCAGAAAGTCACAATCTACTTCGAGTGGTTCGAATGGAGATGTGTACCGAGACAAATAACAAGGGAGAAGGAGACCGGAGGGAAATTAGTTTACCATACCATGGTTTATTTATAAGAGACAGTCGGCAACCGTGAGTCCGGTGCCCACTGCAAGACACAGCGCGTCTTTGTGCGCAGCCAGAATCGCCAGCTCAACTGCGGTCTGGAGTGCTCTCCCTTGGGGGGACACCGGCGCATACAACCTCCTGCCCAAGAAATTCCTCCCGTCTCTCATTTCTCTCCATTTCGGTCTCGATTCCCCTCTTTCCGACCTCGGGGTTCATGCGTACGTGGATGGAAACGGGAAGCTGAATATTTCTACGCGGTACTTGATTGTTTCGATTTTTTTTGAAAATGTGGTTCAAAAAAATTGTGTCAAAAAATGTGGGTCAAAAATTGGATTTGCATTTTTAAGGAATACTTTTAAAATATATATTCTAGTATAATGAATCATTCCCGCAAGTTTACGTGGGCTGAGGGATCCCGTCAGGTCTGTTGCGTGGATTTCTCACTTGTTCAACTTACAGCTTGCTGAGAATTTCCCAGGCTGCTCTCTTACTGCTTGTTGCAACTGAGGCAGTGTTGTTTGGTTGTATGCTTTTTACTTGAAACATTATTTTCTTACTTTCCCAGAATCTATTACATTTTGACGTCCTCACCATCATTCCAGGCCGTGTCACATTGAATTGGCCTCCGTGCGTTTCTAAATGTAAGACTGGACATATTGCATGTTTTACAAACGAATTATTGTCTAACTCTGAATGCATCTTGGATTGTAAGACGTGTTGTTCATTTGATGTGGACTGACACAGGGGGAGGTCAGAACTGAAGAATTTACCAAAACCGTGCTGTGGACTGAGAAAGCGCTGCCTCGTTATTAAAATAACACTTCAAGTTATTCCAGCTATGTTAAGTCCTGTTGTGTTTGCGCACTCACAGCTACACGCCAAACCCGTGATAAAACGCACAACTTAAAGCTCCTAAGTACATCCATTGCCTGTTTTTCTACGTTCACCCTGGTCTGGTAAATATTTTGATGTATTTACAAAGTTTTAGATTAAAAAAAAAACAAAAAACAAAAAAAACGTTTCGTTTATGAAGATTCATGAAGGTTACTCACTTGTTCATGGACATGGGGATTTTGGTTCATTGTGCTTTATGAAAGCACTTCTGAGTCTGAACATGTGGGGGCCTTTTCTGGCACGATTGACTCTCTTGTTTTCGCACAGTGCGTGTTTGTATGAAGAGCATTGAGGTGTGAAGCTCCTTTCAAGCCTCGCGCTGCATCGCACTGAACTGTAAATTAAGCGTTGGAATGTAGACTGTGCTGAATAACTATGCTTGCCAGATGTGAAAACACAAATAAAAGAAGTTAATTTTACCCGAAGGTTTGCGCAAGCGGAGGAACTTGACTCTTTAAGCCAACCAATTAAAATAAATAATTTGAATGTAATCTATTAGACTGTGACAATACCCTATTCATCAAATTCGAACTTTGGTTTGCACAGACGGGTCCTATGGAACGTGTCGCTCCCCTGTGGCCAGTCCTGGCAATGCTCGTTTTCAGTGTGACCCCAGCGCACCCCAGTAAGTGTCCAAAATTTTGCATATGTGACAACATCCAGCTCACCGTGGCTTGCATCGGCAAAAACCTCACGGAGGTTCCTCCCACGATCAATGAGGTAAGTGACGATGTGAGACCAGCCGATTACCACGATTTACCTAACACTGCATCACACAGACTCAGCACATAGTCATTCCTCAGGTCTACTCTTTTATCATCCTTAACCTTTTGTAATCTTCACTCATCCATCCATCCATCCATCATTCTCCCCATTATCATTTTTCTGACTATCACTCCTTCCCGTTGTTGCTCACCTCCCTTACTTCATGTCTTTGTACCCCCGTCCCCGGCCCGTCCCCCACACAGATTACAGTGAAGCTGGACCTGAAGGGAAACAACATCCAGACGCTGCGGACGGGGGCGTTCCTCCACACCCCGTACCTGACCCACTTGTCCCTGCAGCGCTGCAACGTCCGCAGCGTGCGCGAGGGGGCCTTCCGCGGCCTGGGCCGCCTGGTCTTCCTCAACCTGGCCAACAACAACATCGACATCCTCTACCAGGTGCGAGCGGACAGGCGAAGCTCTGTCACGGATCGGTTTCACCCGCGTCTCCTCAGAAGTGCACTTTAGAGAGATTCAAGATGAAGGAATAAACAAAAACAAATATTGTAGTTTGTCGTTATCTGCCAAACTAGAGTCTTGGCAGTTCATTGGGCTTCAGCTATTTCTACAATACTGTCCTTCATACTGTTTCTCCCTACTGTCCTCTCTCTAATACTGTCCCTCAGCTGAAAATCTTGGTTACTCATAATCAATAGAATAATGCTATATTCCATTCTACCTGCTATTTGAATGGCATCAAAATGCATTCAAAAAGATGATCAGTGTTCTCAGCATCTGCTGTTTGAACCAAGATGCAGATAACAGCACAGAACATTGAGTCCGCCTCTGGCAGAGTAATAGCATGGTGTAAATCTGGTGTACTATGATGCAGGAAAATGCAAGAAATGCTGTTGTGGTGCAAAAATTAAATTAAAACAGCATCAACAGGTGATTATGGGTAAGAGAGTTTACGTTGGTACAGTAGTTCGCGAACCCTTTCCTTGGGTACCCTCAGCCAAATCCAGGTATTTCCAAGGGATTGATTAGATGTATCAAGTGTGTTTGAGGTGGAACACTTCAAATACGTGGATCTGGATCTGGCTGGGGGTACTCGAGAGATTTGGTAACCTCGGGCTGAGATGTTAAACTGAGGCCTTAACTCTCTGTGGGCATGATTACCTGTTCAGTGAGCTGAAATTAATAGAGAGATTGTGGAGAGCTGAGCTGATGGAGCTTTGGTTTGATGAACCCCAATTAAACACATTTCCCAGTTTTTTCATCTTCACTGTTTCAGTTTTCTTTGGTAACATTATCTTTCCAAAACTGCCAACCATGTCATGAACCACCCTGTACCAAGCCCTTCTGCCTGTCTCTCGGTTTGCCAGGAGTCTTTCGACGGACTCACTTCCCTGAAGCAGCTGATCATCGACCACAACCGGGTGGAGGAGATCCAACCAGGTGCCTTCTCCCAGCTGGGCTTCCTCAACCTGCTGTCGCTGACGCACAACCAGCTGGTCTACATCCCCAACATGGCCTTCCAGGGCCTCCAGAACATCAAGTGGCTGCGCCTCACCCACAACTCCCTCAACAACCTGGCCACCGAGGCCTTCGCCGGCCTCCTCACCCTGACCCGCCTCAGCATGGACCACAACGAGCTGCAGTTCTTCCCCACGCAGACCATGACCAGGTAGCCCAACGTCACTGCGCGTGCTCTCTACACGCCGGCAGTGGGACACTGTCAGCGTTATGTCACTACACATTCACTGTTCTATAATAACAGAATAGAATAGCACCAGGCAGACTCACCTACAGTCTATGTGAACTATAGACTGTTGAAAATATGGACCAAGTGCCTGTTATGTCAGCCACTGATTATCCATGGGCTCGTGAAAAGAGTTTTGGAGCCTAGGAAGTCAAGTTTACTGGCGCCGCCATATTGTACATTTGAAGCCAGAGTCTGCGCAGTAAGGGAGCCAATGCAGATCTTCCACTACACGTGTAAGAGAGAGTGATATAATATGTCCCTGATTTATCCACAAAGTATTGCTGTATTGTCCTAAGTTTAAGAACAATTGGCACATGGGGAGGCATTAGCTGAAGAAAAAACAGATTTTCTTGTGGAGAAAAAAATGATTGACTTTGTCTTACCACCATTTTACCATTGACTTTACATTGACGGGTCTGAATGACCTGTATACTGGAGCCAACCACAGTGGTGCTTGTGAGCACCGTCTCTCAGCATGACCAGGGAAAGAATAAAAAAAGAACCTCAGTTTTGGTCACTTGAAGTGAACAGTAGGTAGTGAATATGATCAAGTGCAATATCATAATTTCTTCAGTAGATTGAAAATGACCAAGCTCTTTAACCAGCATCTTGCAGCATCGAACAGGCTGTTTATCGGATGTGTCCCCACGTAAATAGGATGCAACCTCTCTCTGAAAGGCATAACCTGCTTTGTTTAAGTTGTTCAGTTGTGCCCTAATAATGCCCCAACACCCCCACCCCCCCACCCTCTCCCTAAACCTCCTCGTACCTCTCTCCCTGCAGGCTGCCTGAGCTCACCCGCCTGGATATGGGCTACAACCCCATGACCTACCTGGGGGAGGAGACGGTGTCCATGTCCAAACTGACCCACCTGTTCCTGGACCACATGTCCCTGCAGGACTTCTCCCACATGGCGCTGATGCAGGCGCCCCGCCTCACCCACCTGGACCTCGGCCACAACCAGCTGCGCGTCCTGCAGCCCCTGCTGGGCCCCGAGAAGCTGGCGCGCCTGGTGCTGGCGGGGAACCCGGTCTACTGCAGCTGCTACCTGCGGCCCCTGAGGGAGTGGGCCGTCCGGGAGCGCGTGCGGCTGCTGGGGGCCTGCGCCGGGCCCCCGCACTTCTCCGGGGACAGCCTGGGGACCATCCACCCCGCCGACCTGCGCTGCCAGAGCCAGGAGGCCATGCTGAAGGCCGAGCAGGAGGAGCAGAGCAGGGCCACGCCGCCGCCCACCCCAAAACCCGCCCCCAAGGTCAAGTGCCCCGCCAACTGCGACTGCGAGGTGAGGGCGATGAATGTGGTAATCGTCGTTTTTAGATGGTTGGGGTGCACGTACATGGCTGCGTGGCTGGGAACTCCCAAATCTCACGGTCACAGTCCTGTAGGTTTAAGACGTGGATACTCAGATGTGGCCCTCAAATTTAAGTTTTCTTTTAACGCAACATTTAATGCAACAATTAGTGCTAGACAAATAAACCATCTTAAAGCCGAATCACAAAGCTGCTCAGACCAACTTTTACTGAGGAATGGGGAGAACTCTGAAGCCAAGAAAACGGTGAGGTTTGCTGTGGACCTCATTGCTGTGGATGATGTCATGTTTCACAAATAAGCTTACTAGCAATGACCACAGTGATTGCTTGATAGGGGACTGTAGCAGGAGGTACAAATCATGTTGCCATAGGCAAGTTATGATTTTAAAATGAGAATAGAGGCTGTTGCTGATTTAACATGAAACCAAAAGATGATATATCGACTAGTCAAGTTTATCTTCAGCTAATTGTCAGCCTCTTGTACGTCTGCCAGCTCTTAATATAATTAGTAGATATGCATTCATCCTCTCTCCTCCTCTCCCTCAGAGCGAGACCCACCACTCCTCCTGCGAGAACCGCGGCCACACCAAAGTGCCGCGCGGCTTCCCCCCGACCACCCGCCTGCTGGACCTCCGCGGCAACCACTTCCACTACATCCCCGGCAACAGTTTCCCCGGCGTCGCCGAGGTGGTGTCGCTCCACCTGCAGCGCTGCAAGATGCACGAGGTCGAGGGCGGCGCCTTCGACGGGATGAAGAGCCTGGTGTACCTCTACCTCTCGGAGAACGACCTCTCGTCCCTCAGCCCCGACGTCTTCAGGGGCGTGCCCCAGCTCACCTACCTTCACCTGGAGAGGAACAAGTTCACCCAGTTCCCCAAAGCGGCCTTCAAGCTGCTGCCCAGCCTGCTGGCCCTGCACCTGGAGCACAACTCCATCACCCGGCTGGAGCAGGGCCTCCTCCGGGGGGCCGAGAGGCTGAGGGGCCTCTACCTGACCGCCAACGAAATCCACGCCGTTTCCCCCAAAGCCTTCAGCCCCGCCCCGGACCTCGACACCCTCCACCTGGGGACCAACCAGCTGAAGGAGGTCCCGACTGACGCGCTGGGCCAGGTGCCCAGCTTGGCCGAGCTCCGCCTCTCGGGGAATCCTATTCGCTGGGTGCCGCCCAAAGCTTTCTTGCCATTCGCTGGCAGTCTCAAGCATTTGTATCTGGACGGCATGGGCCTGGAAAAGGCGAGTGTGATGTCGATCTGAAAGCTGACCGTGATGCAGCTTCATCCTGTATCAGTATAACCGACATTGCGACATTGGCTCAGGCGGTAAGAGCAGTTGTCTGCCAATTGGAGGGTCACTGGTTCAATCCCCCGCCCGAGCTGTGTTGAAGTGTCCCTGGGCAAGACACCTCACCCCAAAATGCTCCTGACAGGCTGGTTGGTGCCTCGCATGGCAGCCAATCACCTGTGTGTGTGTGTGAATGGGTGATTGAGAAGCATCAATTGTACAGCGCTTTGGATATAGGCGCTATATAAATGGCAGCCATTTACCATTTAACCATGAGGTTATTCCATTCGTACCCATTCCCCTGTTCTCATTTTCCCTTAATCCCTTCCCCTTTTTCTTGTTCCCCTCCCTGTGCTCCAGATGTCCAAGGACTCGCTGGCAGGGCTGGGGTCGGGGCTGCGCAGTCTGCTGCTGGAGGAGAACCAGCTGGAGGAGGTGCCCGACCTCGCCCCCCTCACAGGCCTGGAGGTCATCAACCTGTCCGAGAACCCCCTGCTGTGTGACTGTCCACTGCTGCCCCTGCGCAAGTGAGTCATGCCTGTACACGCATACACACATATATACATATATATATATATATATATATACACACGCTTACACATGCATGCACACACTTACATACATATACACACACACACTCACTGGGTCTGAGTGAGTACTGCTGGTGTCTCCAGGCCTTTCCCTGCATGTCTCTAACACATCACTCTCTGTCTGCCAAGGTGGATTGACAAGGTGAACCTGAAGGTGAGAGCCTCATGTGGCAACCCTCCTGAACTGCAGGGTCGCAAGGTCAAAGACGTCCACATCTTCAAGAGCTGCCCGGGGGAGCTGCCCCCTCCGACACCGGCCCCGAAGGGCCCCAAGCCCCCCAAACCCACCAAGCCCAAACCCGCCCACCTTAACGCCCCCAAATCCAAGCCAGCCAAAGTAAAGACCAAGCCACGCAAGAGCGAGAGTCAGAGAACTCCAGCAGCTGCAAAAGCGACCGGCAAGAAAAGCAAGCTGCCGTAATTCTACAGAATGACCACCAGAGGGAGGTATGACGTTCTCGTTTCACCATTTTATTATTACAGGGACCGGCAATGGAGCCACAAGAACTCTGACCGACTTCATTCTCCCTCAAACCCTACACACTGCTGTGCAGAAGACACACAGACGCAATATACCATCAGCATTTAAAGTGGGTTTGTAGAATTAGAGCTAGAACTAATACATGCTATTCTCCAATATGAAGTGTAATATTGATACTATAAACAGATTTATCTACTTTTTGCCTTGAAAATTACTTTAGGGTTGGCTAGCAGCAGTGATGGTAGGTTATTCGAGGTAATTTACATTGTATTAATGTTGGCAAATTGTAACCCCCCACTAAATAGTTTGTCCTCTCCACATTAGCTTGCATCTTTCACTGTTGAGCAGGTGAACAGTGTTTATCAGGTTTAGAGTTAACTGGCTAAAGATCGTCACCTCCACGAGAGGAAACCACTTCAAGATGTGAAAATGAATAAGGGTACTGAGGTGCTTTCGAATTATACATTCCAAAAACAGTTGTGGATCAAAGCAGGAGGACCGTGAACATGAGCTATCCTGGATGCATCGGGAACCTCTTTTTTGAAAATGTATCTTGGGTGATCCATGTCAGTGAGAGATGGAGAATACTAGGACTCCTGTAATGTTTCAAGGAAAATTTTGCCTCTTTATTTTATGAATTCTTCCTGCAATACCAATGTTTCCCACCAGATGTCTCGTGTGTGAAACTGATTGAATCGCATTAACAGGATTTCATGCACTTTCAGGCAATTACTTGTGTGTGGAGTAACTAATTCATAGTCCTGTGTGTTAAATGTAATATACAACAAAAACAAGGAAAGTAATATTGATATATAAAAACAAATAAAATTTCATAAAACATATCAAAGTTAGTGTTGGTGTCCTTTCCACAACATCCAGCTTACAAAAGACTCTTACAGCTCTTTCATTAATATGTGCACCTGAGTGATTTAGGCTTCCCAGCTTGTTGCAGAGCACCATGCTGTAACTCGAACAGTGGGAGTGTGAGTAGCCCCGAGAAAGTATACCGTAGGCATTTACAGTACAGTACAGTTTTTTTCTGGCCACTGGCAGACTTAGCAGATGTTGGGGTCACTGGCACAGCTGTGGCAGATGTTGGGGTCACTGGCAATGCGAACTGGTACTCCACACAGGTGCAGTGTATCCAGCAGCAGCACCAGCAGTAGAATCTGCTCAGTAAAGTTCACAGCAGATGCACGGCACTGCTGGACCAGTGAATGCAGCTCCACAGCAGCCAGACCAGATGCACAGGGAACAGGGCTGGTGTGATGCACAGGGAACAGGGCTGGTGTGATGCATAGGGCACAGGGCTGGTGTGATGCACAGGGCACAGGGCTGGTCTGATGCACAGGGAACAGGGCTGGTGTGATGCACAGGGAACAGGGCTGGTGTGATGCACAGGGAACAGGGCTGGTGTGATGCACAGGGAACAGGGCTGGTGTGATGCACAGGGAACAGGGCTGGTGTGATGCACAGGGAACAGGGCTGGTGTGATGCACAGGGAACAGGGCTGGTGTGATGCACAGGGAACAGGGCTGGTGTGATGCACAGGGAACAGGGCTGGTGTGATGCACAGGGAACAGGGCTGGTGTGATGCACCGGGCACAGGGCTGGTGTGATGCACAGGGTACAGGGCTGGTCTGATGCACAGGGAACTGGGCTGGTGTGATGCACAGGGAACAGGGCTGGTGTGATGCACAGGGTACAGGGCTGGTGTGATGCACAGGGCACAGGGCTGGTGTGATGCACAGGGAACAGGGCTGGTCTGATGCACAGGGAACAGGGCTGGTCTGATGCACAGGGAACAGGGCTGGTCTGATGCGATGCACAGAGAACAGAGTTGAAGAGCTGCAGGGCTCCAGGCTCAGGGCAGGGGACGGTCTCGCAGCCTTACTCAGCCTCCTGCTTCAGCTGCTCCAGCAGGGTCTGCAGGGCAGGCGGAGCCTTGGCTGGCTGCTCCGCCTGAACGGGAGGGGCTGTGTCCATCTCCACCTCCTCCTCCTTCACCTGCACCGCGATTACTGCTGAACACAGGCAAACGTGCACACACACACACACACACACACACACACACACACACACACACACACACAGTCAAAACTTGCCGTTTGATATGAGAGAGAGAGGGAGAGGGAGGGGGAGGGAGAGAGGGAGGGAGGGGGAGGGAGAGAGGGAGAGAGAAAGGGAGGGAGAGGGAGAGAGAACAGTAGGAGGGAGCTCACTCACTCTCTTCTACAGGCTCACTCTTGGGAACCAGCAGAGCAGGGGGTTCGGGGGGGCGGGGTCGAGGCGGGGGCAGGTTCTTAGAGATGAGGTTCGCCAGCTTCTTCTTCACCAGCTTCTTCTCTGAAACGGGAGAGAGAGCACACAGAGAGTCACACACAGAGAGTCACACACAGAGAGTCACACACAGAGAGTCACACACAGAGTGAGCACACACAGAGTGAGCACACACAGAGAGTGAGCACACACAGAGTCAGCACAAAGAGCACAGAGAGTCAGCGCAGAGAGCACACAGTCAGCGCACAGAGAGTCGCGCACAGAGAGTCGCGCACAGAGAGTCGCGCACAGAGAGTCACACACAGAGAGTCACACACAGAGAGTCACACACAGAGAGTCACACACAGAGAGTCACACACAGAGAGTCACACACAGAGAGTCACACCCAGAGAGTCACACCCAGAGAGTCACACACAGAGAGTCACACACAGAGAGTCAGCACAGCAGCAGACACGGGGGTTAAAGAAAAGGAGCCACAAATGAGAATGGCAGGAATGTGGCAGGAGACTGAAATCTATTCGGTGGAAAGCGATTGTGTAGGTGGAGGATGGTTTGGCACTTAACTCTTTTTACCCAGGGGTTTGTGCTGCTTCTTCTGTCGTTCTCCAGCTGAATCTGCCAGACAGAGGGATGACAGAGAGACCAGCAGAAGAGGACGCTCACTATTTACAATAACTAATAGGTCATAGTATAATTTGCATCAGGGCCTTAATTGCTGGGTAGTTTTTTTAGCCTGTCTTTACCGTTGCCGATGGGGGGCTGCAGCTGATAGCCGGTGAGCTCGCACCAGCCCACGGGGTAGATGTCGGGGGACTGGCAGTCCACCCACTGGTCGAACTCGGGTTCCCAGCCGTCGAAGTGCAGCAGCAGCAGCCGGCCCACAGAGCGCCACACGGTGGCCACGCAGATGAGCCGCGGCTCCATCAGGTCCACCGCCTCCAGCTTCATCCCGGGGGCGAAGCCGTGGCCCGGGCAGTCCTGGGGGAGAGAGGGGGGCAGAGGGGCTCTCTGTGAGGTCCGGCTGCACTCCAGTCTCGACGTGAGCTCAGGGGGTAGGATCGGTAGTCTGCCGGTCGGTGGTGTCCCTGAGCAAGACACCAAAATGCTCCCGACAGGCTGGTTGGCAGCCAGTTGCAGTTGGTGTGTGAGTGCGTGTGCGAATGGGTGAATCAGAGGCTTCAATTGTAAAACAATTCTAAAGCGATTTGGATGAAAGCCCTATATAAATGCAGTCCATTTACCTCCATGTGGAACATGCGTGTGTCTTTCTCCTCAAGTGGAAAAGCCCTTTTAGCAAAGGATGTAAGTGAAACTAAAATGTAGACCACATTTAAAGCTGTTAACACAGGGCTATTGTGCATGTGCAAAGTGCAAAACAGAAAGCACACACACACACACACACACACACACACACACACACTGTGAAGGCTGAAAGAGTCTCACCGTCTGAAAGAGTCGTGCAGGGGCAGCGGTCGCCCCCGTTTCCTCCAGGTATTTCTCCCAGGTGAAGGTGACCTGGTCGTACCCTGGTACAAAGAGAGAGGGGTTGCAGTTTACACACTGAGCAGGACTTCAGTGCTGAGAGTGCAGGAAGGAAGGGAGGGAGGGCAAAGGAGAGAAGGGAAAAGTGAGTGAGAGTGACTGAATGAGTATGAGTGAATGAGTGAGTGAGTGAGTGAGTAAGAGGATGAGTGAGTGAGAATGAGAGAGTATGAGTGAGAGTGAGAGTACGAGTGAGTATGAGTGACTGAATGTGTATGAGTGAATGACTGAGTGTGTACAGGGTGGAGGCAGTACCTGGGGGCAGTGTCAGGGGTATCTTGTTCTTGAGGCAGTACTCCGTGGGCATGATGGCGTGGGAGGAAGCGTGGTAGCAGAACCAGTCGGAGCAGTCGCCGATCTCCACCCCGTCTATCGCCACCATCAGATACCCGTCCAGCAGCACCTGGGGGAGAGAGCCAGCCATTCACACACTGCACCACTGCAACACTGCAACACTGCACCACTGCAACACTGCAACACTGCACCCGGCCAAACGGGCTCAAAATGGCCGCCAGGAGGACTGCAGACAACCTTAATCAGGTTATGACCGTAAAGGGAGAACACAGCTAGAGAGCACTACCAGGGCATACTGCAGTACAGAACGGATCCACACAGCTTAAAGCACACACACAAACACAGGTCCATAATGACCTGTGCCACATGTCCAATGCAATATCCTTGTATACAAGTATACAGACTCAGGTCAGGATGGGAGATACCTTGCGCACTGAAGCCACGCAGATGTTCCCCAGGTTGAGAGGGTCAATGGCCTCCAACTTCATCCCCTCCTCAAAGAACCCTCCCTCCATATACACAGTCCGCACCTGTCACACATAGACACAGACACAGACACATGCATGCACACACACAGACAGACAGACAGACAGACAGAGACAGACACAGACAAACACACACACACACACAATAAAGAACATCATTAAGGACCAGCAGACAAAGGACACTTCTTTAGACTTAATAATGTGGAGAGAGGGAGGGAGGAGAGGAAGAGAGATGTGGTGAGTGAGATGGCGTTCTGACCTTCTTGAAGAGGTGAGGGACACTATCACAGTAAATCTTGCGGAAGGTTGGGTGGCTGCTCATGTCAACACGCTTGTCTGTGCCGGAAAAAAAGACCAAATAAACAGGCGGCACATTCCCACATCCTCACTCATCTACACTACACCCCACAGTATTCCACCAGGGGGCCCACCCTTTGACCAAGGGGCCCACCCTTTGACCAAGGGGGCCACCCTTTCAACCAGGGGGCCCACACTTAGACCATGACAGAAGTGTGTGACTGAAACCCTCCCTCCCTCCCTGTGTGACACTTCAGTAAATAAAGACCTACACAGGTCGCACAGTCAGGGTGTTCTCGGGGTGAATCGCCGCGGTTCCTCAGCTGTAGTGCGGCAGACTGGCCCCCGTACCGTTGCTCTTGATGGTGTGGCCCACCTTGCGGGACCAGCCCA
This sequence comes from Conger conger, assembly GCF_963514075.1. Lineage (NCBI taxonomy): Eukaryota > Metazoa > Chordata > Actinopteri > Anguilliformes > Congridae > Conger > Conger conger. The sequence continues at coordinate 73,698,260 of NC_083761.1, forward strand.
TGGGGTGCAGCAGCGGGCTCCACATGTGGCACCAGAAGTCGGACAGCGCCTCCCCGTCGGCCTCCAGACCCGCGTCCTCGTACAGCAGACGCAGCCGCCCCCCGATCACCGTGTCGACCACCGCCGAACGCGTGCGGCTCACCAGCGCCCGGTCCACCACCTCCACCCGCATGCCCTGCCTGAACGGGTACTTCATCCCGTCTGCCATCTGATAGGGACACAGAGCAGGGGGAAAGAGAGGGACACAGAAGGTGGGGGGGGGGGGAGATAGGAACACAGAGGGGGAGAGAGAGAGAGAGAGAGGGACACAGAAGGTGGGGGGGGGGGGAGATAGGAACACAGAGGGGGAGAGAGAGAGAGAGACACAGAACGGGGGGGAGAGAGGACAGCCATGAAATCAAGACAGAAAAATTGCAATGAAGGCACTCGATGACAAGGCCAGTCTTAAAGTCAGCCTTGACTGGTCCGCATAAAGTGAGGTTTTGTGAATATACTTCAAGGTCATGAGCTGTAGTATTTTAAGCATGTATTCAGGGCCAGTATTCTGCATGTCAGTAAGAGACTGAAGAAGCGATGGCAGTTGTGACAGCTCACAGAGAAAAGAAAAGATTGGGATGACTGAGCATTTAAGGTTGAGCACCTTCATGTGGAAGTCTACAGGCAGGGTGCTCCCTCCAACCACACTCTTCATCAGGTAGGCCTTCCAGTTTTTAATGCGATGGTGGACCGCTGGAGAAAGAGAGGATTTTAACCGTCACCTGATCCATTGTCATTGCCACAGGCTCGATAACAGGCCTATACGCTGCCTTCTGCAGCGTCGCCCTGGTGGCAGGGAGGACTCACTCTTTGGGGGCACCAGCAGCTTGCTGTTGACGGCACACCAGCCGATGGGGTGGATGTCCACAGTGCCCAGGTTGCACCAGAAGTCATGGCTGCCATCGTTCTCAAAGCCCTCGTACCGCAAGAGGGCCTTGTAGCCTGAGGGAGGGGAATCAGATCAGTTACACACACAACTAAATCACCCAGGAGACCCTACACTCAGGGACTGTCCAACAAGCTGAATACATTTCTATTGTAATACTGACATTTATATGACTATATGGCTTTATCTTGCTTGTAATACAACACTGGTAAACAGCTGGATATTTTACTTTTCCAGGTAAAGAAACTTTCTCAAGGAAACAAAGGCAACGCCCCAGCCAGGACTCAACCCTGCAATCTCTACGCTAGCACAGTGCCCTCACACAGTAACTAACAAGTGCAATGAAATGAACGGTCATCTGTTTTAACCAACTGGGTCATTGTTTTATGTACTTGGTGGTTATGATATCCTGCTACACATGGACAGTCCAGAGGCCGTGTGTGAGGCAAGGAGTGTGCAGGATGCGGGGTGTGGAAACTGGGCCCTGGGGGGGAGCAGGATGCAGGGTCTAGAGACTGGGCCCTGGGGAGGAGCAGGATGCAGGGTGTGGAGACTGGGCCCTGGGGAGGAGCAGTGTGTAGACTGGGCCCTGGGGAGGAGCAGGATGCAGGGTCTAGAGACTGGGCCCTGGGGAGGAGCAGGATGCGGGGTCTAGAGACTGGGCCCTGGGGAGGAGCAGGATGCGGGGTCTAGACACTGGGCCCTGGGGAGGAGCAGGATGCAGGGTCTAGAGACTGGGCCCTGGGGAGGAGCAGGATGCAGGGTCTAGAGACTGGGCCCTGGGGAGGAGCAGGATGCAGGGTCTAGAGACTGGGCCCTGGGGAGGAGCAGGATGCAGGGTCTAGAGACTGGGCCCTGGGGAGGAGCAGGATGCAGGGTCTAGAGACTGGGCCCTGGGGAGGAGCAGGATGCAGGGTGTGGGGACTGGGCCCTGGGGAGGAGCAGGATGCGGGGTGTGGGGACTGGGCCCTGGGGAGGAGCAGGATGCGGGGTGTGGGGACTGGGCCCTGGGGGGGAGCGGTGCTCCTTCGGTCCCATCAGACTGACCTGCGAGCCGGACGACAGAGGCGATCCAGTACACCTTGCTGGGCAGCACCGCGTTGGTGTTCAGCACCTCCACCTTCAGCCCCACCACGATCTCTTCCCACTGGTCATGCAGGGGCACCTGGGAGAGCGCAGAGACGGCCCGCAAAGGTCATCCCTCACTCAGCCAATCAGCACGCAAGGGGAAGGAATTCTAGCTACACTCTAGTTTTTCAGTGACGACCCAAATATATCCATCCTTGACCCAACCCCAAGTAGTATATTATCTATACTGCAGCCATTACCAGATCTTATTTATAGCAAGTTTATTCACTGGATAATATACTTAGCTAATGCTAGCTGGTTATCAAACTGTATGAGCTACAGTAGCAAATTATAATAATGATATAAACACATGATTTTTTTTTTTTTCTCATGTTTTTACAATGTAAAAACAGCTCTTTATACTTCAGGAACTGAACCAGGCTGGAATGAATGCAGCATGCAGGGGAATTCCAGAGAGCAGGCTAATGTTAGTGTCAGGGCTGATCAATTTCATTTCCTGTTTTTTTTAAGGCTTTGGGCATTTCACTTAAACCATAGTTTATTTTGCATTTTTGTGCCTTTTTTGAGACCATTTACATATATGGGGCAGATTTGTAGCTTTCATGGCATACCGCTTGGATGACCCAAGCCAAGAGAAAACTTGTACGACCCCAGAATAAAAGGAAGGAAGTGGAGACTCACATGTCTGAAACAGGAAACGGGGGCGGCTTGGAAGTCAGTGTCCTTCATGTAAGTGCCCCAGTCAAAGCCAGCAGCCACTGTGTGGTGGAGCAGACAGCCCAGGGGTCAGACTGGCCCCAGCTTTATTTCACAGAGTTCACACAATGCCAAGCAGGGCTTCATATATTATGCACTACTGGACTCAACCATAAGTGTGTTGCCGCACATCTACTGCCAATCGTGAATATCAAACATCATGCATTCCACAGAGCTAAAAACGGCATTGCAACTGTAGGTCAACTTTAATCAGTATGCAGTAATGCCTGTGTGCAAGCGTGCACGAGTAAGTCAGTTAGTGAATGTGTGTGTGTGTGTGTGTGTGTGTGTGTGTGTGTGTGTGAGAGAGAGAGAGAGATATACTGGACAGCTTAAGTGTGTGCATGAATGAGAGTATGTGCAGGTCTGTGTGATTTAACACGGGCTCCAGCCTCACCATCCTGTGCGGTGGCCGTGCCGTCCAGCAGTTGGCTGACGCCCTGCGAGTGCAGGAAGGCCCCGAGCTTAGAGGACCAGGCGGCTTTGTGCAGAACCTTGGCCTTCTTCGTGGGAGGCTTACCCTGGACACATGGTACAGTCACACAGTCCACAGTCACCTCCAGAGCTGCTGAATGGGCACATAGCAAGACTGTACGAGCCACCTCACCTCGCCCCCCCATTCAAAGTGACAATGCTGAACCCATTGATGCTGAGCCCATTTGACTAGCATCAGAGCAATATTCCTTCATCACACTGAAAGCGGCTGTCACTGTGGTCCCTATCTTTGCTGGTCTGGCTGACAATTCCACACGGCCTCCAGTCCTGGACTTCCCTGTCAGCTGCCCCAAATTACCTGCACTGCCTGTCCCATACTGAGCTTGCAATAGAGCACTTGTGAGAGCAAAGGAACTGGGGGGACGGGGGTGGGGGGTTAGCCTCTGTAAGCCATCCTATGCCGCACACACTGAGGGGCAGTCGTCGCAGAGGCTCAAAGAGCCATTTTGCATGTTCTTTTTTTTTTTTTCATAAATTTTAAAGATATATTTTTTTAGGCCTTTTTCAGCTTTATTGGACAGTATATAGTATAGAGAGACAGGAAGAATGGGAGCGAGAGAGAGGGGAAGACATGCAACAAATGTCGGACGGTCAGATTCGAACCGCCGACGTCGCGGCTCACAATGAGCATGCGGTCAGTGCTCTACAGGCTGCGCCACCGAGACACCCATTGTGCATGCTCACTTTAATTCTGACCAATCCTGAAGAGGCTTCAGGCACATAGTTCATAAAATACATTGTCCTGATTACTGAAAGATTTGGTTGGAAAACAAGGATGTTGATTTAACAATACACCCTTGAGAGATGCATTTTACCCAGTTGTGAAAAGTGTAGGTCCCTAGTCTCAAACTCCTTTAACCTTCGTAACTGCAGCTGTGTTTACATGACAGAACCCACAATGCCCAGCTGGGCTCTCACCTGCAGCCGCGCCAGGATGGAGGCCTTCTTGGAGTTTGAGGAGTAGGACCGTGAGCAGGACACACTGCAGAAGCGCTTGGTCCTGGAGAAGAAGGTGTCTTTGGTGCCCACGATGCCACACATCTCACACACAGCTACGGGAGGCAGAGGAAGGAGAAAGGGAAAGGGGGCAGGAGGGAGAAAAGAGGAGAGATGAGGGAGAATGTGTTGATTGATTAATCATGGGCATCGTTGACTACATTGTGTAAAGTAACTGTACTACGAGTAGGATTCCTAATGCGTAATTTACCCCAGTGCCCCTCAGGGTTTTTCCACACTTTACTCCATTGGCAACCTGCCACACCTGCAACCCGCCCACCACTACCATCTTGTCCCAACTCCACCCACTCTTACCAGGCTCATCATCCTTTGGAGAGGGGACTTTGGAGGGGGAGGAAAGGACCTTTACGGGACTCGTCACTGATTCCTCTTGAGGATTATCTGCACCCTCTTCATTTTCCTCTTCCTCCTCCTCGTCGTCTTCATCCTCCTCCTCCTCATCTTCGTCATCATCATCATCCTCAGCTCCATCCTCTTGCTCCAAACCATCTGTGCTCCTCTGCATGGGACCAGCTGTACCTGCAGACCCTTCCTCCTGAACAAGGCGGGCAGAGCTTAGAAAGTGTAACCAACACAGATCATCATGCAGCAGATGCAGGTAAGAACACACAGAAGTTACAATGCAATATCAATGGGAAGCATGCATGCAAGCCCCCACAGGTGACATCAAAGTTTCCTGGTAAATTTGTTCAACATATTCTCTCAACAAAATACTGAGCGGATTACTGAGGGGGTCTGTAGCATTACAGCTAATGTATGTTTTGGCTGGCCCAGTCAGTTGAATTAATTGCTTAGCTAAGGTTGATGTAAACTAGCTGGGCGATGAACAATTTTAAGAAGCTAATGGAGGTTTTGGGAGACTTGGGGCTGTCACCTGGATCGCGGCAGAACAGACAAAGGGTACCTGCCTATTCCAATGCTTAATAGCCTATACATTAAAGTGTTCCCATTGTGTACACATACTGTATAGCTTTAAGTGCTTAAAGTTATTTAAGCACGTCAAGCATCGCTTGACAGGAGATTCAAAATGGCGCGGGCGCTGTGACGTCAAGTCGTTCGCAGCTCAATCCGGAAACTGCTCAATCCAATGTAAACAGTGGAGTATGAGCAAAATCATGCGGAGAATTTGTCGTTTTTTTACTGATGAAGAGTGTTTTTGCTGCAAAGGACATGAACTAAGAATCACTATAATTCCGTTGCTTAAATAAACATATGGTCGTTACCTTTTTCTTGTCCCCACTATCAGCACGTTCATTACGGCTTGTATCAACTTTCTTCTCCTTTTTGTGTACAAATATCGTTATTAGTTTTGTTCCCTCAGGACATCATGTAAGTTCTGCTTTTTAGGTTTAAAATCATCCTCGCAAACAACTGAGTTCCTGCCGAATGCAAACGTTTTTACAGTGTGACCTGTGCCTAGGTTATCTAACCACTTTTTGGCAAGTAATGCTTTTTTCCGCTGTCACTGGCTTTGGCACGCAAAATGACTTGTTATTCCGCTTATTATTACGACAACAATACGCCCTGCACTCCGCCATTTTGCAATGTCCCGGTAATATATGCATGACTTACTTATCTTACGATAGTGGGAAAAACTATTTTCATGATATATTGAACAGATCTAGGCATATGCGCATTTGGGGAACAGGTACCCTTTGATGGTGGGGACAGCACCAGGTCAGAGGCTCAATCTCGTCCATTGTTCAAATCCGACAAAATTATCTGGGCTGAAATGAGCTCCACATATAATACTCACTGACGGTGTGCCATTCACCTGGTTTGCCCTACTAGCCTTGACAAATTTGTCCCACTTTTTGCAAATATCTTTATACTTGGCCACGCGTGTAAACTCACAACGTCGATGTAGGTGTTCTTACGGCCTCCTACAACGCATCGTCTGGTCATTTTAATTGACCTTGCATCCGACAACCCCAGTTCAACTTCGATCTATGCAGAGACCAATCATGGCACAAACTTTATAGGACTACTTCCGTCATCAACTCTGGAAAAATATTCAGACATCAGACTGTAGAATTGAATGGAGATGAGCTTCAAAGCGCTCGATGCACAAAAGGGTTCTTTGCTTGATCAACATATTTGGAATACTTGTTGTCAAAATAATGATTTGACATATTGAACTTTTAAATTATTGACAAATGTCATTCCCAAAATCCGTTTAAAACGGAAACGCTGCGTCTTTTGGGCGCGCATTGATGACGTATTTTGTGATTTAAGGGGTGGGTAATCTGTGGCTGCGCCTGAAACCGCGTACTAGTCGTACTAAATTTCAGGCTGAATTCATTTAAACGAATTATAAGTAGTATGCCAAGTATGCGATTGCCCTGTCGGTTTTCGTTACGAAAGCAAAGCTGTGTAGTTAGCTAGTAGTTAAGCATCAAAAGAACATCGTAATTTCAAGACATTTAAACAACTGATTCCTCTTTTACAATAGGTGACTCAGATGCTCTGATTCATAGACTTTTTGTACCTGTAACTAATGCAGCCATCATCCTGATCATCATTATCATGTACATTGGTGCCGCTGATGCTTGTGATTGCAATAGTCGAAATGTATGATTAAAACATTTTAGCCCATATCGAGTACATTAGTTACATAAACACTGATTTAGCTAGCTACACAGTTTGGGGTTTATTCATGTTCTACAATGGCAGATGAGGATTTATATTTGAACAATTTTTCTTTACACGTTAACCTAATATTGTTAGAATGTGGTTTGATAACCAAAATCAGGAGACAGGGGCCCTTCAAAATTTACTCATATTGGACCCCCCCACCCGACCAAAAGACATCTTCTTCAAAAATAAACATAACAGTATGGTTCCCATATTAATTGAAAGCTTACAATAAAGGTTATCCACAATTTCAATACTTTTAGTCCAAAATAATTCATATTCATATGCAAAAAAAAATCCTAAATTTGCAAGAATTGTCTAGACTTTTATTTTTCATCATTTTTTAATATGTTATAAAGTATACACTTCTTTACAATGTTTTCATGTTGTGCTCGTTATCGGTTGATCAACGGAAAACTTTGGTGGTTAGGCAAGTCTAGCACATGAAACCTTACCACTGCCTATTTTTTTATTATATCTCAAACGTTACTTCAGTTCATTTGTTTATCATCACATGACTGAAAAACAGAAAAGTAAAATGAAATTGCATAAGGAAGCGCATTGTGTGTAGTGTATAGCCTCGACCACTCGACCATTATGAAAAGAGGTCTGACCTATGATACTATTGAGTTTAAATAAAGTATATAATAACAATAATGCGTCTCAATTTTTTGGTGATATCAGCGAGTGCAGTGACTTTACTTACCCTTATATGATCTTTCTGGTCCAGGGCCTTGTAACGTCTCCTTCTTTTAGGGGTACAAGCACTGCAGTCTCTGTCACCCCCACAGCTGGAACAGGGGGGGCGTATGAACACTGTCGGGACAGACCCCTCCTTCAGTTTCAAGGCAAATTTTGAGAGGGAGCCCTTCACAGCTGCTGATGGTTTGGGCTCAAAACAGTCCTTGCTAAAATGGTCACTGCATAGGTGTGAGGTGAACTTTGCTGTCCAGTTGCTCCGAGTCCTTTGGACCTGCTTCTCCCATATGCGGTACTCGGCTGAATCTTTGGGGAATTTGAACAGGGTCACATTGCCTTCAGGTGTCTTTTGACAGCCATATGCTACACATCGATTTGGCATTTTCCGTCTGTCCTATTGGATAACGTATATATTGACAAGATTTATGAAATGCCTAGACAGCTTCTTTCTGCCTTTGATGACATCATAGGAAAATGAGACCTGTGAACCAAAGAGCAAAGGTGAAATGGAAGTTACTTTTAAAAGAAAATCCAGTTCAGTCAAGATCAGTCATAGATAAAAATATAAAAATAATGGAATCAAATTCAACGTAATTTCATTCATTTTAGGTGTCAGAACCATTGTAATGTCACTGCCTGTTTAAGCAACACAAGTATTAATCAATCATTCCAGGGATTGTGGCAAATATATAGATGACTGCTTAATACAAGTATATTTTAAAGTATTACACAATTATACCTTATTTGTTTTCACAAACATATCAGTGCAATTGAGTCCGCACTTGCTCAGGAGGTGTATCAATAAACGATTGAAATTTGTTGTGTAAGGTGTCTGTTGGGATTCCATACAAGGGATAAATCTGTGTAAGGAAAATGCGCTGATAAATCAGAAGGTAACGGTTACCATCATGTTACACATCTGAATGACATCAATACATTTCTTCTACAGTCCAACGCATCAGTTTTGCAGGGACCAAAACGGATTCCGTTTCAGACATGGTTTCAACAGAGTGCTCGGCAAAAATTCCAACTCACTATTTATACAAGAAAACTGTAGTGACTACACACACCTTCAACTGGCTAAACAATTTTACACATAACAAAAGATGCATACGTGTACCATTATCATTTGATCCGTAATATTAAATGATTAAAACCACAAAAATACAATCAGATTAAATGCAAATTCACCCTGGATTAAAAAGCCAACCTGTTCAAAACGGAAGATAAGGATAGGCCAACTGAATGAGGATGGGAACCAACTGCATCGTCTAACTAGTTAAATTGTATTGTTATTATAGATAACATGTTTAGGCAAAGCGACTCATTGTAAAAGCAGACAGGCTATTTCGAAAGATTATGCTTCCACAGTGCAGACCCACTTGGAATTATACCTTTTGTGCACGTTACTACATTGACCAGAATTAGCTAGGTAGTGGTTTAGCATCGATAACTATATTCACTACTATCTTTTGATTTTCACTCATTGAGCTAACAAACAAATAAGCTGCTTATTTGAACATTTGCGATGCATGTAATTATCAATGCAACTAACTAAAAAGTCATGTTAAATAACGTTCAAAAACATTCAAATAAAGAAACGATTTACCTTATTAACTCAACCACTCCACGACGAAACCATGCTGATCTATTCGACAACTCTATTGGTTACGCGAGGATTCCAATCTTCCAATCAGAAAAATGTTTGTGCTTTCTGGCGCTTGTAGTTTCTTGGTAGATACTGGAATCTTCAAAAACCTTTGTTCTTTTTAACAACTTAATACAAAACCACAATCTATCAGAACGGTTAATCCTTGTTATTTGGTAACTGTTAGTTAGTACTGAAGGTAATCATTTAATTAATTAAATTCTTAATTTAAATGTATAGGTATATCCTTTTTAGACAATTCTGTGAACTGTCGTAGCAACGTGGTTCTATGGTGTAATGGTTAGCACTCTGGACTCTGAATCCAGCGATCCGAGTTCAAATCTCGGTAGAACCTACTGTTTTACCATACTTCGCAATTAAAGTAATTTTAAGGATGCTTTTTCGTTTGGTTAACACATTGTCATGTGCAGTCAATACATACCTATAACGCTCATTTAAACGAAAACGACAAAATCATGAAGTTTCATGTTTTTTTAATATCCTGACATCGCAGCATGACACGCTGAGTAACGACGCACAGACGTACGCACAGTCATCTAAACGTACAAGATGGCGGCGGCAATGGATGTGGACACCCCGAGCGGCACGAATAGTGGAGCAAGCAAAAAACGCTTCGAAGTGAAGAAGGTGATTTTGAGTGGGAAATGACTGCTTGCTTTTTCAGAAAGTGTGCTGTTGAACAACCAGTTTGATATATATAGAATGGTGATTCATGATCTAGCTAGCTAACAACCAATGGCCTGTCTGGCTGGCGAGTTAACGTTAGCTAACGTTAGACGATGAGGACTAACGTTAGAGCTAGTCTTGCTAACATTCGTGAGCTAATGACTATTAATCATGTTTTTTAAATCAATTTACCTTCCTTGGAAGCTGGTTGTGTTTGACAACAGACGGCCTGTGAATTAATGTATTTCTTTAAAATGTCCGTAACGACAACTAGAGCTCGTCAAACTGTCAAATGGAAATGTGGCTTAAAATGACAACGCGGTTTCTTGCAGCCCTAGTTCCGGGAAAGGTAGCTAAGTACACTAAGCTCTGTAAGTTCTACCCACTCACCACATAAGTACGTTAGCAGCTATTCGTATGGCGCTAGCTAAGATAGTCAGTTAGATTGTATCAGGGGTGCAGGGGCTTTTCGAACCGGTTCTGCCCCAAAGCCAGTATCCACAGACAAAGGTGTCTACTAGCTAGCTAGTTTCCACATAGCTACAGTAAGTTTTAGTTGCTAAGTTGAGAGCCTGAAAAAAAAAAACCCAACAACCTTAAATAAGTCATTGGTTTAGGTATTGTATGTACTGATTGTTTGATGAATGTAGCGTAGCATTTGTACATATCTATAGGTCTTAATGGTGAGCAATAAGTGTAGGATGGGTGAGTAACTGTGTCTAACTGCTATCAGTGGAATGCTGTGGCACTTTGGGCCTGGGACATTGTGGTGGACAACTGTGCCATTTGCAGGAACCACATCATGGACCTTTGTGAGTACAATGAACCTTTTCTAACTGCTACTTGTGTGCATCAGAGTTTATCATTTATGCAGTCCCTGAGCTGTTCTGAGCAGAACTGTTTTCCACCATTCCTTTAGGTATTGAGTGTCAAGCCAACCAGGCGTCGGCTACATCAGAGGAGTGCACAGTAGCATGGGGAGTTTGTAACGTGAGTGTCCAGGACCACCATTTCCTCTGTCATTGATCCCTTTCTCAGTGAGGCAAAATTAATCTTTTGCCAGCTTTGCCCCACTGTTGGACACCCTCTTCCCCTACTGCAAAATGGGGACTGCAAACAACATATCCAGCTGCCAGCTGCTGTGCTGGTATAAAAAATAAAAAACTGGTGACCCAAAGCTCATATGGGTACCTGCAGGTTTCCTGACTAGTTCACTAATAATGGTCTAGTAACTAGTAATTCTTTTTAAAGGAAAAAACTATAAAGTCATTACACAAGTAAGTTAACTTTATTTCACTGTTTCTCTGCTTTAGAGATTCAGCCTATATTATCCACATGGTGTCTGTACGCAGCAATGTAAACCAAACTAACTTTGCTAGCTACCATCCAAGACAATGAAGGGATATCATTGGGAGGAAAGGTATCTCATTTGTGTTCATCCTGCAGGTTTGACTGTTCTTAAATGGGCTGTAGTTTGCCATAATTCAGTTGGGAGTTTCCATACTAACCTTACTCTCCCTCCCATCTTAGCATGCTTTCCACTTTCACTGCATTTCCCGTTGGCTGAAGACAAGGCAGGTGTGTCCTCTGGACAACAGGGAGTGGGAGTTCCAGAAGTGAGTACTTGTGACATCATTTCTGGTGTGTAATTGGGCTACATTATCCAGGGATATGCCAATACTCTGCACAAGGCAAGCTGGTTCTGTGGGACAAATACATTGATTTGATTAGAAACAAAAGTAAAGTCATAATGTTCTTCTGGCTTTGAGGGTGTATGTGCGTTAAAGGCACAGTGCTCTTGGCAAAGGTGCTGAATTTAATTCCCTTGTACCCTGTTAGCTGGTGGTACCGTCGTAGATCATCGTAAATTTGGGTTTCTGCATTACGCCCAATACCAACCCTGCAGCACACCAGTTAACATTAATTTAGAATTGTTGTGGAAGTAACACTTCATATTGTCTTTGAAGTGTATGTGAGGAAGATTACCTTTATTTAAACAAAAACAAACAAAAAAAATTGTTTCAAGTTTATTCATTCATAGTGTGGCATCAGTTTTGCACACTTTACATTTGGAATTTACTTGTATGAAAAATGCAGGTATGGAGAAAAACAAATGAGCACACATACCACAGACATACAACACACACAGTCATATAATTTAGGCACAAATTTTGAGAAGTAAAAGTAAAGATGATGCATACATTTATAAAAGTGGTGAGTTCAGAGGTGGTGTTTATCCAGCCAGGACACTAAGAACATGAAATAACAAAGTTCCTGCAATCCGGCCAATGTAAATTTATAGTTTGACCAATTAATGGATCAGACTGCTGGTGCAGTCCTCATTTCGAGAGTGCTTATGAAATTAAGAAGGAGGGAAAATGTATGAACTTGTATTATGAGTGTTTCTAACTTGGCATGCATTTAAACAAACTCTCCTTTTTGTGCAGATATGGACACTAGTGATGGAACCCGGGGCTTTTATTTTTTGCTGCAAGCCAGGGGCCTGCCTTTACTACACTGCAAACTAGGGACACACATTGTTGTCAAAGGGACTGTAGTCTGTGTTGAAGATGTTTCCTTTTTGTCGCAATTCCTCATTTTGTTTTGAATTGCATGAAAACTTAGTTTTTAAATGTTGGGATTATCGATATGATAATACACCTGTAAATAAACAACATTACATTTAATGTTTCCGTTACAATTGTTGTGCAGAAACTCTGTATGTTGCAATTGAAATTACATTACATTAATGGCATTTGGCAGATGCTCTTGTCCAGAGCAACGTACAGTTGATTAGACTAAGCAGGAGACAATCCTCCCCTGAGCAATGCAGGGTTAAGGGCCTTGCTCACGGGCCCAATGGCTGTGCGGATCTTATTGTGGCTACAACAGGGAACAAACCACCGACCATGCGTGTTCCAGGGATGTACCTTAACCACTATGCTACCAGCCGCCCTAATGGCACCCTAACAGGTGCTGCTCTTTTAATGTTGTAGTGCTACAATTTTTGCTTGGTTTATTGCTGTGTTGTATGTTGGGGGAACCTTATTCAATCAGCCGGAACTGATACAGGTAATACGTGAGGATACTGGCTATGCAGCCCTTTGGGATCCTTACTGTTGAGTCTTTTGAATGTTAATTTTAGGTGCATTGATTACCAGAAAACCACAGGGGTCCATTATATCAGTGAACTACATGTAGAAAAGTTGTTGAATCTAAAAAAATTGTCACATCTGAGCAAAACCAGCTATTTCTGACAATGTGGCTTAAAGGGGCAGTTCACCGAGAAAATAAGTGTTTTCACTTCCCCAGAGTACCCTCAATCCATCCAGATAGTTTTGCTGAGATGACAAATTGTCTAGATTTGACTACGTTTTTTTAGACACTGTTTGCTGTGATATGAACATCTACAGTCAGGTCCATAAATATTGGGACATCGACACAATTCTCATCTTTTTGGCTCTATACACCACCACAAACAAATGAACAAGATGTGCAATAGGGCATTTAAATTGGTGGAAAATCGGGGGAAAAAGGTATGAAAAACTGTTAAATAAGGAATTTAGGCATTACCGGTCATGAAAATCAACTGAATCATCCTTTCCTCTGGAAATTTATTATGGAGTGTAACACTAATACAAATGGCAACTGACAGCCGTACCACCATGGACTGTGCTCCTGCCAACACTTATATACCACATACTCATGTGGCATATTGGACAGAATCTGTGAAGGTATCAAAAACTTTCTACAGCTGAATTGCAGACATTACATTCATTTATCAGATGGTCTATTGATTGAAAATGCCAACATATTGTATTAATTTAACCTTGTGCCTTACTTGTGATTTTGTAACTGGTTGATATTGTAAGTAAAATACACATAGGTTATGACACCTGTTGTCACTGACCAAGAATGACTTGGAGAATGACAGAAACGCTGACCAGATTTTCTTGGCAATTAATTATTGAAACTGCAAAATTGCCTGTGGAAACTGCAAATCGCCCGACCTCTTCTAGGTGACCACTTGCACCGTTTCTTGCTATCTCTGAGAGGCAAGTAGGAAGGGTAAGCATCTGTTTAGAATAAATAAATTGTGCATTGATGTGTATAAGTGTGGATAACTACATGTCAATGGCAAAAATCATTAACACAGATTGTAATCTATATATTATGTTAAAACATATGAACTATATACTTTCATTGCGATACATTCTCATGTAATCTAATTGTTTTCTGAAAACCATGGTGTCAACACACCTAACAACTATTGTAAGTAAAATTAACCCTTTAAGTGGCCCTTTTTTTTTTTTTTTTCATTGTTTTTTTCTGGGTGGAATTTACAATCACTATGGGAACAGGATATACCGTTTGGTTCTGTCTGTATAACCTATTTTCAGATGCCATTGCTAGCTCCTTAGTTCTCTGCATTTTGGAAATCCACTTACTATAAGAAATAAGGTAATGTCAGTGTCCTTTTCATGACTGTCCAGTGGACCAAATGCATCATAGTTTCTCATTCAAAAAATGTTGAAATTATAGGACAAGATGCAAGATGCAAGGTGGTTGCACATATTAAGCCAAGTGTGCCGATAATTTAGTTTTTGGGGGAAATCTAAGACTGATTTATTCCACTGAATCATCGATGAAGCGCATTACTAGAAATTAGGTTTTTTTTTTAGTTTACAGTATATTTGTGCGTATTTCTCAAGGCTATGATTCTGGACCTGACTGTATAGTACAGGGCCTATACATCAACAAGACTTCCAATCTGTTGAACTCGATATTAGACAATCTGAGACATTAGTCTCAATGCTATCACCAGAGAGACAAGTATACTGTATACAGGGAGTATGTACACACACACACGATAGAGAGAGAAAGTACATAATGCTGTTCTTTGCTAACTGACAGTCTTGTACATTAATATAATATACAAATCAGGCTCTTTGATCATGAAGATCTTAGTATTCAATGTACTTCAATTGGGGCCGAGGTTGCTTTAAGGTACAATCAGTGGGTCTACTCATTGCAACCCTGAGGCTAACTTTTATATTTGCTATGAAATACCACTTTGTCCTGTTGGTTATTTGTTCTTGTTAGTTTTGTACATGTATGTATTTTTGCATGGATAACATTGTAACTACTTTGTCCATCCTGATTATGCTGCCACATTAATATGCTGCCTGGTGAGCAATACAGTCGTTGATAATGCATAGCCAGCTGAATATAATATGTTCAGAAGAACATTAATGACACATATTTTACACCAATCTATCTTAAAGATATTCTTAGTGAGGATACTGAATGCATATTTAATATCTAGCCATTCATTTGGCTAGACAACAGTATATATATTTTTTGAATGGACACCACTGCTGTGAATAACCAGGGACCAAGCACCGTGTGAGGTAATTTACCCTTTAAGGTGTAAGGTCACAAATATGTGATTAGAAAGTTCTGAACTGAACATTCTAATGCTGATCAATCACTACTAGTCTAGCAATGGAGTTCGAGAACACTGATGCTGGCTTTTGAAGAACACAAAAAAACACTTACTCTTAAAAGGGATATGTCAACAGCTGCTTTTCCAGAGCTGTGGCAGTGGTTCTTGCCACTCCTAAACGTCAGTTGTACCTTCTTGCAAAGGTCCATGGTTTTGACCCTTGCTTTTTTTGTATGTCTTATGTGTTTATGCTCGAGTTTGGAGCTTCAGTGCCAATGGAAGCAATAGTCACAGCTTGCTGGCTCCTGCCATTACTCCCTTTTAAGTAGGCTGCCTCAGTAAAGCTACAGATCTGAGCTGACGTATAACAGCATGACAAATATGATCACGGAAAATCACACAGAACTTTTAACTAAGCGAGCCTAAGCAAACTAAGGCCTGGTTCAAATTCTACTTTAAAAGAGGTGTAAGTGTACCCAAAATGATTTTGGGGACGAGGGCTTTGGAATGGCTGTGTGGTTATCCAGAATGAGGGAAGGCTCTTAATCTTGCCTGGCCACACTCACCCTGACATTACTATGGCACAAACAATTTCCTGAAATGATACATGAAAAGACACAGGAATTTCAGGCAATTGCTAAAAATGGCACACATGCCAGATGATGGAGGCAAGCAATATCAAAAGGGATACTCTACTAACAATGGAAACTGCAGGTTGTTTGTTTACCCCTTGCATTAATCTTCAAACCTTTTATTTTGGAAAAGAAGGCTAGAAGTCACCCTGGATAAAAGGTATTTTGTGGTAGCAAGAACATATGTTTTTCATCAGGGAATCATGGCAAACAAACCTCTGGGACTTATTTGAGTAAGTGTTTTAATTCAAACCAGACTGATAATATTACACATATGGATGTCATAAAAGCATTTTGCGTAGTACCTAAAGAGAGATTTGTTGTCAAAATGAAATCAGTAGCAATGGCAAGTTATTTCAGTGTGGGTTTGAAATTGGCTGCAAAGCAGAATACAAAGAGTAACTTTTGAAGGCCCTGTCTGAGCAAGGTGCCTTGGGAATGGAAATGATCCTTGTAGTGTTCAAATCCAGTTTGACGTAGTGCTGGATGCTCACTCGACACTGGGTCAACGGCAGATCTTTAACTACTGAATGGCTTGTTCAAGTCATTATATCTTCTTATGTTCTTATGACAAAAGCGGGTGGGATGAATCTAAGGGGAAATGTGAGGAAGAAAGCAAGCTGAGTATACAAAAATCCTTGGGAAAATTAGAACAGAAAGTAGGATTTGGGAGATTTTTGGTGTTCTAAGCTGAGATTCGGCTGTCAGTGTTTGCGTAGATACCCTATTATGAATGTTACATGCAAGTGTAGCTTTTGTTTTCAATGACTTTCATTGTCATGGGAAAGTAGAAGGTTTCTTTCCACAATAATTAAAGAAGAGTCTGCTTAAAAAATTAGCAAGCTTTTAAAAATGGTTGCCACAGTATACTGGATGCTAAGCCATAGAATGAAAAAGAATAATGAACAAAGAGTAAATTACATTTTATGAAGCTCCCTGTGGTTATAAATATGGAATAATAATACATTGACTGATAAGGAAAAATAAAAAATAAAATCACTCACAGCATATAATATCCTTTAATTAGAAATGTCAGATGTCAACAAAACTTTACATGGACCTGAAGTAAATGAGAAGGCTATATTCAGGCCTATTCGAATAACCAAACATCTTGGAGCTCTGTTAATGTCACCAGCACATTTAAAGGTATTTTTGTTCATCTTCCCTCTATTTATTATATTTATAGATTAATGATCTTTCAAACGCCTGCCAAAACGTGCCCGTAGAATTAGTATGGAATGATAATAAAATAGCCTACTTGGACGTGATACGGTTCCGAAAAAGGACGAAATACCTTCCCGGGCATTCCCGAGCTCTACCCCCCCTCTCGAACAGAGTACCTCCAAACCCCCCACCTCCCCATCAGAGAATAGAAACAACAAGCCACCATTTTGTTTGTGCGAAAAGACGGGAGACAGGAGAGAAATCTAAAGAGGGGGCGACTATTATGCCGAACACAACGACATCGAAATCCGCCTATGGTAGCCTATAGCTATCTTACGTCTGGCGGTGTCATCTCGGAGCAAAATATGATATAGTCCCATAACAGACAGGGAGAGGAACAGAAAAGTTGCTGTTTGTGATCAAAGGAAAGGGTGTTCATTTTTACAGAGCCTAATAGAGGGGCAGAAGAAGGCAATAGCTACATTCTAACGAAGGGACACTTGAGAGAGAAATAACAATAACCCAGCCAAATTGTTTGAAAATACAAAAATGACAACGGGCGGAAATGTGAAATCGCCATTGATTAATGGTCTGGGAGAGGGACAAAATAACAAATGGGGAAATATTAAAACGAAGAAAGAAAAATAAACGGATGAACGCAAAAGAGTATACTTCACAGACTCAACGGAAGGATGAGGAACCAGAAATAGTCTACTTGTTATGGGGTTGTAGCTAATTTTCTGGACCCGAGCTTGCCACTTCTAGATCGCCCATTTGTAGCGAGCGACCCCCCTCGCTCATCAGATTTGTGCTAATCGACATCGACGTTTCCTGTGCCAAACACCTTGGTATATTTTATGTGGTGTCAGAGGAAAAGATAAGAGACTTTTTGCAACATTTGCAATCATTCAGCTAGTTACCACGCGCCTGTCACCAATGCGTTAGCTATGTTTAATCAGCTATATTTGATAGGCTACAGCAATAAGATACGTGATACAAGCAATTACGCTAAGACTAACAAAAATAAAAGACTATAGGCTATTGAACATATCCTATAGACTATTTTTAAATGGAGCAGATCGCTTTTGTGGAGAAGCCGAGGGATGAGGTTGCATTCAGAAATCAAACATGGTTCCAGATTTGTGCAAGTATTTTTAATTCATTTTTCACCGATCGACAGTAGGCTACATGCAGAGGATACAAAATCCAAATTCAAATAAATGTATTTGAAGAAGTAGCTGACAGGTCAAATTAATTGCATAAATGAGTCGTGAAGGCTATGCAAGTAACCCATGTAGCCTAAATTGGTTCCGTTTGCACGTCAGATAGGCTGGCTAAGCATTAGTAACAATTAAAGTACTCTTAACATTGTCTTACTTACACCAGTCATTGACACTGGCACAGTAAATCAAGGGTGACTCCACATGTTTTCACCAACGGTCAGCTGGACTGCTCCTGATGAACATTTTCTATTAAAGAATAGAAAGAAACAACAACATAAAGCAAGTGGTTTCTTTTGTGGTATAGGCTATTTATACAAATACATCACAAACAGCAGCCTACTGCACTGGCAGATATAGGATATAATCTAGCTATTTATAGGTTAAACGTTCTGATAAGTTTTTAAATGACAAAAATTTGTTTGGTTGACGTTTTTTCCCCATAGGTCTCCACTAAGACGTCATGTGCATGCAGACAATTCATAAAAAAGATATCACTAGAAACACGAATGTCATGTGAGAAGAAGTGACATTGTTTAAAAACACTAGTTAACCCCTTTGAGGAGTCATCTGATGTGATTATTTTGTGAAGCCGGTATTTGGTAATGGGATCAAACTGCAATTATTGTAATGTAAAGCCGGTCCAACTTGAAGTCGTATTCCTTCTGGAGTTCGTCTTAAACGTTGTATGAAGCGATCTCCTAAAAGCAGTTGCAGGGGTGCATTTCTGAGTTGCAATTACAGCTTCAGCCGCGCTCAGACGATTCCCCCAATCTTGCTCCCAACCCTAGATTTCGCCGCCGAGGATGGCGGAAAAGACGGATACAATAATGGAGGACAGGTCTTGGGACAGTTTCTCGGTCTCCGAAGAGGCTACGTGAGTTAGTCAAAGGCCTGCACGGTTCTCTTCTCTCGCTGCGTCCCCCCTCCCTCCTCCTCCGCTCGCAGAAATCTATAAAGAACAAAAAATCCGACAGGGGAGGGGGGGTTGATACGCCGAAGCTGAAAACGAGAGGAGAACCCAGGAAAGGAGAGTGTTTTGTGTACGAGACTTTCCCCCCCTTCGTGTCAAAAAGGAGGGGGAAAAGTCAACCATTCAAAGGGAAGGAAAAATAGAAAATTCCGTCAGGACTCAAAGGGAAGAAGTCCGTCTTTCGTGGATATAGCTATATTTTTAATTCGTAAAAATATGGCCGAGAACGTTCTGGACTCTGGCCCGCCTTCAGCCAAGAGGCCTAAACTCTCCTCTCCGGCACTTTCTGTCTCCGCCAGTGATGGAAACGGTAAATATCCACCTTTTAAATCACTTATTTGGGCTTCTGTGTCAATTTTTATGTTTAAAAGTCCAGTGTTTGTATATATTCTCGTCTTTGAAGGGGAAGACTCGTGCGGGTAATTGCCTTTATCGTTTGCGGTAGCCAGCTTGCTTGTGGGACTTCACAGGACTAGCTTGCTAGCTAGCTAGCCAGCTAGCCTAGCCAAGTTACCTGAACGCTGACTCCGAGAGATTTTTTTTTTTTTCGTTTTCGGTTTCATCTGTTGGATGGTTATATATATATTTCAAGAATGTTACAATTAAATGCCATTTTCTCAAAGAAACAACAATACGACAGTACATTTGGTATAAATGTAGATGGGATTTCGTGGTGTAGATGAGGCTGACAAAGGCAATAATTTCAGTAACGTTGAGTCGAGAACGCTGACTAGCTAGCTCGGTAATGTAGCTAAGGTGGCCAACTAGTCTGACCATCTAGCTAATAACGGGAACTTAGTATGACTGTAGTAATGCAATGCCTTTCAGTTGACTGCTTGAAAATATTTGAATACTGCTGAAGAATAAATTATAATGTTTAACTTGCTTGCTAACGTTAGTTGGCTAACTATATTGTTGAATGTTAAAGATGGCGAGAACTTGTACCCTAAAACTTGGGGAAATGCATCATATACATGTATGTTTTAGTTTGTTACATAGCTTACTGGTATTTTTTTGCTCGCTACAAATTTGCTGTTTTGTCATTTGTTTTACTTAAAACTGAGACTATAAAAAAATTAAATATTTGCTTGGTGGCTTGTGGGCCAGCGTTAGCCACAGTTAGTTAGCTAGCTAGTTAGCTCGATAGCAAGCAATGCTCAGCTGTAACAGGCCCATCTTGGCTAGCGAGCTAGCTATGTTCAGCATTGCCATTGTTAGTTTTTCTGTTGGCCTTAGCTCAGGCTTGCTAGATTGCGGCACACTCTAAAATTTAAATGTAGTTGTTAACGTCAACTGGCTAGTTTGCTGACAAGTTGACTTGATCAGCTGTTTAGACGCAGAAACGTAAAATGTCACAGTGTCTTGATCGTGGATTTCAAGTTTGATAATATTTGTTCGGAGGCTGTTCATCACAGTGTATGAAGTTAGCAAATGAGTTGGTTAGCTTGCTCGCTAAGTGTTTCGGACATTTTTTCATTGTATCCCGTTCCCATTGTTCCCACTCATTGGATTGTAGCAGTAGTACTCGCGTCACAAAGTGTTTCATATTTTGATCCCCTACTAAAATGCACAAACTTATCTTTCGTCGAGCCTTAAAAATAATTTGACTAACTTTGTTCATGGACCAGTAGAGCTCATTGCTGAAGTCATTCAAAGTCTGAAGACAGACTTTCATGCTTCGTCAATTAAGGGAAATGTTGTGATTTATATTTTGTCAGTCTGAAGTTGTATCTGGCTTGATAACGTGTTATGGTTTCTGCTTGTTGAGTTTCCAACTGTTCCTCATATTTAACTTGAATACACTAGCCATTGCGTGCGACCCTCTTCCCTCTTTAATAATGGTTGTGCAATAAATCGCGAGCAAGAACTGCGAAAGCCTGTTTCTGTTATGGGGACTGCATTACATGTCCTATTCAATTCATGGTTAGATCGGAAAGAATATCCCCCACATTAAGTTGCTTATTTTCTTGTCACGTGCTTGTCATTGTCAAAAGTTCCCCAGTCCGTTAATATTGAATTCCTAAAATATGTTGGACTGCAGAGGAGATGCAGTGGACACTGAACTTCAGGACCAAAAGGCAATAATCCCTCAAGTAATGATGGTAATATTTGGATAATCTCATAACCACGTGATTAATGTTGTGGCCAGGAATGAAGCATGTCACAACTATATTAAGAATATGATATTTGTTACTTGATTGCTTTGATAGTGGAGATGTCCACTTGGTATAGTCTCTACTATATAGCTAGATAAAAAATGCATCACAATTTTAGTTAATCAGGTGTGATATGGTGCAGGTAGAAAGCATGTTGCTGAAAGACTTTGAATGACATTTGTGGTCTTTGGCCAGCTTGCTCTGGAATAGTGTCAGCTTGCTTAAACTTGGCTGTTGCAAATTTGGCTAAAAGAAAGGTGCAGTTCTGAGATTGACTGTTTGCAAAGTGTTAATCCTTTGCTTGTCTACACTGAAATCCACATGTTAAATCACATCAATAGTGCCTTGTTCAACATATCTGGTTCATATTGTCTCGCAGTCAAATGTATACGAGTAGAACAAAATCACTTGTCGCGTCTGAAGTTTCTGTGAGTTTTGCTGGGGTTTTTGTGCCCCTTGCAATTGTAATTTTTTCAGACATCATTTTTATTTTTTATGAAATGGCACTTAAATTTTTGCAGGTCAAATTGAGTATTTATTGCTTGCTTTATGTAGACTAGCGAAGGTTTTTAATCCGAGCCTGCAGGGATGTTATTTATTTCTGTTGTGTACGTGATATAACAATAACATTTTTGATCTCCACTTAAAACCATATATTTTTGTTAATCTTCCTTTAATTTTCAAATATTAAGTAAAATGGCTGAGATGGTTTTGCTCATCTGTCTGTTAGGGTGCAGTGGTTCACAAAACTCAGTTTAGTTCATGGTTTTGGTGTCACTGTTGTGGTACCGTACTGTACTTTTTGGTAAATTAAAGAAAAATTCCATTGCCAAAAATGTACCAAAATATAACTAAAAGCTCAAACAAGTTTCTCCCATGTTTTCTTTCAAAAGTAGGAGCCAGTTTTAAAAAATGAAAAATAATGGCCACATTATATGACAAGTGCAGTCATCAATTTGAATCTCGGATTAAAGAATGAGAGTTTTTCCACAGAAAATTAAAATGCTGTATTTTACTGTCAGAATGAATAGAACATGGTTGCAGCCCTTTAAAGAGTGTTTTTGGAATGTTTTTTCAAAATTCTAAGTCTGTTCTAGAACTCCATTGCTTCAGATTATCTGTACTGATCGTTATTAGAATCATTAGAATTCGTTATTAGAATCGGGCATTAGAATTTTGAGTTCAGAATATTCCAGTGGCATATCTGTGATGTCACACCTTAAAGGGTTATGTTTTGTCTCAAAAGGTAAAGCACCACTGTCCAGATATGCGCATGTCCACCCACCAGGGTGATGTCGACGTAAGTGTGCTATCATGGTTGGTTGTGTCTCCTGTGGCATAAGGCCACAGGATGTAATGTAATGTAAAAAGGCACACTTGCAATTCAGTAATTAGACACAGACCTTTTATCCACCTCGTTTTCCCATCACTACCTTCAACACTAAATCCATATTTCTCCTAAATAGCAGGTCCTCTAACTGGTTTTTCTTACGCACTTGCCATTTTGACTGAATGGTGCTTCAGCCATACGCTGCACTCACCAAATCTCACCTCTGCCAAGGAACCTGCTGGGTTTTTGGGGTTAAATGGATGTGCTGTGCTGTTTGTCTTCCTTATTTTCGGAGTTGTATGACATCATAGAATTGGGCAATTTAACCATTAAGTTACATGTCAAACGAAAAAAGCACAAAGTTGTGGCTGAGTGACTATTTCTGAAGTATAGCTAGGTATAAAAGTTTTTTTTTTTCTTTTTTTTTCTTTTTTGTGTGTGTGTGCGAACCAAATGTGAGCGTGTGCATCCCTGCGGTCTGGTGATGGAGTTGCAGCGGTCCATGTTGCCGTTTCTGTAGCATAACGGGCACCATTCCTTGGAATCAGCATGCATTCAAGGAGGGAAGGTTAAGCAAAAGCTTATGGTGAAAGATGATGATCGTATTTCAGATGAATAAAAACGGATGGCAGTTTTCATACTGGAGTGTGACAAAGGGAACTTTTTTTGCGCTGTAGCAGCGTGCTTTCACAGATTTCCAGTGCCTGGGGTTGTAGTGGTTTATACAGCACAACTAATTTTTGCCAATTTGTAGAACATGGCGTCCTTGGTTTGGTGCATTCAGTCTTGTAAAATGTTTTATATTTTTTTTGGGGGGGGACATGTTTTGATCTAGCATCTAGCAGTAATTTGTCCCAAGAAGCTCAATCTTGCAAAGTGCCATCAGAAGACCGTTGGACTCGGTTTGGACTTCACGGAATAAGAGCATTTAATCCCCACTGCGTTTCCATATTTTGAATTCCACATCTGCAGAAGTGCGTTTTTGCAAGTGGCCGGTTGGATGCTTTACTTTCGAAGGTATGTGACCTTCAGCTTTAGCCCACGATTAAAGTTTTTCCGCCGAAATTCGCCTCCTGGTTTCTTCTGCCGCATCATCTTTTTTCTTTCTGCCCTCCCCTTTTCACGTACTCGGCCAGGGGTCATCGACTCCGGCCCTCGAATCCGGCCCTGCTTTTCGTTTCTCCCGTGTAATCGGCGCTACTGATTGGCCAGACTGTCTTCACACCTTCCTCCCAGGCAAAGGGAGGGTGGAAAACCAGCAGGACCCTGAATTGCTGATCTGTGCTCTTGGCAGTGAACGGAATGATCACGGCCCGGTTTCACAAAGCAGGATTAGTGAGTTAACTCATTACTGCACCAAGTAAAACTGATTAAAAAAAAAAAAAAAAAAAAACACTTTTACATTTATTTATTTAATGTTCAAGATTAGCCCCCGTACGGCTCTGCATACCTGCTGCTGTAGAGCGTGGGGAAGGCCTGTGAGCTGGCTTTCATCTGAGCATGGTGGCCGATCGTTCCTGTTCTGTGTAAATGGTAAACGGCTGGCATTTATATTGCGCCTTTATCCAAAGCGCTGTACAATTGCTGTTTCTCATTCACCCATTCACATGCCCTCTTGGACACCCGACGGTGTTTGGCTGCCGTGCAAGGCACCAACCAGCGTGTCGGGAGCATTTGCGGGTTACGTGTCTTGCTCGGGGACACGTCGATGCACCCAGGGCGGGATAGAACCGGGCAACCCAACCACTGCTCTTACCGCTTGAGCCAATGTCGCATACCACATGAAAATTCTTTGCGCCAGAGAGCACATGGTCCATTTCAGCACCAGCGCTGTGTGGAGAACTAGTCTCGGGCCAGTGAGCTCCCTCCCTCTTTTTTTTATAAAAGGGCAGGTTCTCTCTGTGGGGGTGGAGGCCCTAGAGCAGCGGGTTGGGGAAGCTGTGAGGTGTGGAATGTCCTGTTGGTCCGCCGGTGTGCGTTCTTTGATCGCGCACCCTGCGTTCAGCTTCTCGGGGTGCGGACACGGCGGCTCCTGTGTCCTCCGTCGGAGAGGCTCTCCGTTAAAGGTGCAATAGGTCATTTCGGACTTCTAAATGGACACGAATTGCAGCAACAAACACTGTTTTATCCCTCCCCCTTCTCTGTAAACGCGTTGACGTTGAAACGCCATTGGCTGTGGCAATTAGAACCAATTTTGAACCAATGGGCTTTAGTTATTGTGCAGGTGTACAATGTTTTGGTACAGAGTGTCGGGCTGTCAACTGTATGTTTTGAAACCCGAATTTAAGGACTATAAACACAGGGTGAATCAACATGTCAGTGAGCCTTTTTCAGCACAAAAATGGGAAAAAAAAATGAAATGCAAGTTATTTTTCATAATCAGCATAAAAAATACTAAATTAAATATTTTAAATTAAATTGTCTGAAAATGACAGGGTTTTTCCAAAATAATTGGCGGGGAAGGGGTTAAAGGACTGCTGTGGTGTGTGTGTACGGTTGACCCATGTTTGTATGTCTGACGGCGACTGTACAGATTAGTTTAGCATTGATCAGGTTGCTCTGTCATTATTAAGTTCTCACTCTCTCAGGCTGGTACTCTAATTGTTATTTTGTGACCGTCAGCACGGGAAAATATCAAGATTTCTACTTCCAGAAGGCTGAGCAGATCATCTTCCTATTCCCAAACAGCCTTAAATCAAGAAGGGATGAAGCCACTGTGGCTGTCCCTCTGTGTGGTGGAGGGACACTGCACATTCCAGAGCACTAACCCGCTGATGGGACGGCCTGGAATGACCCCAGGTGCTGCACCCTTCCCGTTCCGTGCTTACGCTGGGTCTGCGGCCGGCGCTGCTGCCCCGTGTGACCGATAACGCCGGCCGCGTTTCGGGAAGTTGCTCGTCTCTTGACGCAATGTTGATGAAATTGCGCTTCTCACGGCCTTTCAGGTCCTCGTTTCTGTTTCCGGCACTGCGGCATTATCAGGGGCGGCTAGTCAAATGCGCTCGGGAGACATTTCGAAGAAGCCTGCGGCCTTCAAGTGAATACCTTCTGCAGGGCTCCAGACCAACTGGTGGCGCAATTACTGAATTCAGTGGCGCAACATTTTGACGTGACATGGCACATTTAAGTCATTATTTTGCTACGTTGTGTTGTGGTCTACACCAGTAGTTCTCAACCTTTTTGCCGACACCCCCTCCGCTCCTCTCCGCTTTCAAATGATTCAATAGAATTGCATCATAACAATCAAAAATGAATAACTCTGAACTAAACTAGCTGTCTTTTCTCTCTCTCTTCAATTATTAAAGGCTACTATGTTGGTTTTTATTTCTTTTTTTGGCCTATTTATCTTGATTCATCATTGTTTCTTTCACTTTGTCCATTCCCTTCATCGCAGATGGAACCATAATTCCATGTCATACAGAAAAATACGCAATTCATTATTAATTATTCATTATTAGCAGCCCCATTAGCGGATGCGAAACAGCATACTGATTGATTATTAATCTGTTATATTAATTTCGTATCATTCAGTTGCCAGATGAGAACTGTATCTGTTGCAGTATTTGTGTCATCTGAGGTATTGTCTGCTGTAGTTTTTGATGCATTTTGGTGCAAGTATGAATCGATACATATAGGCAAACGAATAATTTCAAATGTTTATTAACTTTCTAGTCTCACCCAAACTACCTTTTTACACACACCGCCAAGAAGAATGGTTGCAAAAGGCCCTTTTTGGATCTTTTGGGCAGGGGACAGGTCATTAAGGAAGGATAGATGGCAAGGGAGTGACTTGGTGATACTGGGGGCAGGACCTTCAGGGGAATAGGTGCCAGACACAGGTGTGATTATTGCCAACAGGACACAATCGGCTCAGAGAAGTTCACCTTGTGACTACCACTGGTCAGGGCAGCAGGCTTCCTTCCCCGGTGCAGGGGTGGTGTAGGTTTCTCTGGGGTGAGCGTTTGCCTGCATCACATATTGCCTCAGGCAGCCGTGGAATATGATTTAGCCAGCTCAGGTCAGCTTCCGGACGGTAAGACTGGCTTCAGTATGGGGTGCTCTCCATTCCTGGCCCTGGCCACAGGGTCTGCTGGTTCTTCCGGAATAGGAATCGCTGCCCTATGAATATGTCCGTTTAGTGCTGAATAACAAGTATAAAACCACGTCGATCGGTAGGATGTGGACATTTGTACCGGGACATTCCAAATTATAACCTGCGCATTCCTGTACTCAGCAGTGTGCAGACCAGGGATCATCAGCTACAGCCCTCAAGTCTAAATCCTGCTCTGCTTTTGTTTTCTCCCAGATAACTGTATTACTGACCGTCTTCTCACCTGACTCCCAGGTAAAAGGGAGGGGTGGATAACCGGCAGTCCTCAGCCCCTTCAGCGCCGTGAATCGCCGATCCCTGGCGCAGATCCACTCTCGTCACTGACACGGGTGTAGGGAACTCCCTGCACCGTCCATGTTGCGTTGTGCCGGTGGGGCCGATCGTAGGACCGGACGGTGAACGCTCGTTGGTGTGCCGGGGCCGCGCCGGCCGCGTTCTCGCCCCCCGGGGCCACGCCCGGCTTGTTCCGGCCCTCTCCGGCGCGCTCCGCGGACAGAGTCGGCTTAAACGGCGTTCCCCGGAGCGCCGCTGGCCGATTTGAATGCGGTTTTCCCCGAAGCAAACGCTGTGCGCGACCGACGCTGGCAGGAAATGGAGGACGGGAGGGCGCTGCTCTTCTCGTTCATTGAGAAAATGGTGCCCCTTTGTGCTTAACCTCCTTCATTTTCATAATGGCTTTGAACAGTCGGCGTGTCCTGAGGGGTTCCGCCATTATACGCGCTCCTTTTTTTGTTCCCTGCTTAAGGAATTAATCTCGCCCTTCTTTTTCCTGTGTTTATGGAAGATTGGTGCGAAGACCATTTGTTGCGTTTTAACGCCTCGCAGTGTAATCTCCCTGTTCAGCCGGCCTAACCTTTCGTTAATGTGGTTCCGCGCAGATTCCCCCCCGTTGATCGTAAAAGGCGCTCGCCACGAGAACAGACCGGGCTCTTTAGTCCGGGCGTCGCAGGCTCAAGCCCAGACCTTGTCACTGACCAACTGTGATTGGTTTTTTTTCCCTCTAGTATTAAGGTGTGTCCAAGACCCCTTTCACACGTGGTACCTGCAACGTTGCTGGGTTCAATTATCCGGGTCGGGTCGTGGTTTTCCCCCATTCAGAGACAGGTCTGCCGTGTAGTCTGTCCCCTCATGAGTCCTGACATGACATTTTGCTGAATAATACTTTTTGCAGCGATGTAAAGTACACAACACAGTTGAAGAGTGGATGGCTTTAAGATAACTTATGGTAACATCTTCAGCCTGTCTGGCTAACCGCGGAAGCATTGTTTATCAGCTGAAAAATCAATGCTTACCTGTGCAGTTGTTTTTGGTAAAATGCAACAAAAATAATTCTACTGCTCAAGTTAACTAGCTTTCTGTCTTTGATGTGTCGTGGTGAGCTTGCTACATTGGGTAAAAAAACTGGCAGCACCTGACACAGATGTTTACCAGGGAGTATTGCATGGCTCTCAAGCAATGTGTGAGGCAATGATGACAATTTTGTAACTCTGTTCTTAGCCATGTCATTGGCAGCAGCAAGGTTTATTCCTTTCCAAAAATAAATGTTCAGATTTCCCTCCCAGAATCTCACAATGCAGCTCCAATAACTTCAATGCGCAATGTCTCATATTTGTGCAGGAATTGTCGAGAGGGCAGAGTCCGTAAAAAGTATTAAAGAAATTGTGTGGGGAAACGAAGGTCTTGCATAAGAATATTGTGACCTTTTCCGTACTTTATCTTGAAATGTTTCTCCTTTTGTTCACACAAAATGGAAAAATGGTAAATGGCTGGCATTTGTATAGCGCCTTTATCCAAAGCACTGTACAATTGTTGCTTCCGATTCACCCATTCATACACAGTCACACTCTCAAACCAACGGTGATTGGCTCCCATGCAAGGCACCAACCGGCTCGTCGGGAACAATTTGGGGTTAGATGTCTTGGTACTCGACACTTCGACACACCCAAGGTGGGATTGAACCGGCAACCCTCCGACTACTGTTCTTACCTCCTGTGCTAATGTCGCCCCTAGACACTACGGCCGTGGCAGAAGTTTTTTGTAAATCTTACAAAGTCTTACGAACTTGGCGAATTGGAGGAACGTCTTGCTCAGAAAATGACGTGGAAGATTGCCTGAACATTTACGGGTTATAATGCATGTTGGTTAATCCCGTTACCCACCAGTTATGATGGGCGTGGTGCACCTCTCCAGTTGGTGCTAGCTGTCCGTTAGTGTGGTGTGGCTGGCAGTGTGGAAAATGGGAAATAAAAGGTGGGAAATATTCCAAGAATGGAATGACGAGGGTCCACTGGCACTGGCACCTGATAATGAGGCGGCCTGTGGCGTAGTGGTTAAGGTACATGTCTGGGACCCACAAGGTCGGTGGTTCAGTCCCCGGTGTAGCCGCAATAAGATCCGCGGAGCCGTTGGGCTCTTCCGGAAGGCCCTTAACCCTGCATTGCTCCAGGGGAGTGTTGTCTCCTGCTTAGCCTAATCAACAGTACGTCGCTCTGGATAATGCCGTTAATGTAACATTAATTCAATAATGAAATCCGGTATTAAAAGCAGAAAAATAACAGTATAGGCTACGTACATTGAATATTTTCATAAGATGACGTTTGCCTGTTTTTTCAATGTTTGCAAATGTGTATTTGTGCACATGCATTGGCACACAAGCTTATGTGTGCTAATTTGGTTTCAAACACTTGGAAATGTATTTCAAAGAATTGCTTTTCAGGTTTCCTGCTACTGTGTGGCACTGCTGCAAGATAGCTCAGGCTCAATTTGCATGGGATTTGCTTCCCCGTCCACTAGTTCTATGGGTTGAGTTGTCCTTGAAGTGCAATTTGTCTGTGTGAATTGTGGTTTGTCTAGGAGTTGTGAATTGCTCTGTAATGTCTGAAATATACTGCCATCAGCCAGTAGCCGATGGCTCATTTGCCTTGTGCTATCTGCCTATCAGTGCAGCCCGAATCAGCTCTGATAAGGGTGTGATAACCGTGTGCCCTGCGAGCCTGTGTGCTGCTGTTCAGCGCCCTGCGACGCTCCGTTAAGTTTTAGGTCTCGTTTCTCTCTCTCCCCTCCGGTGAACATAACAGCCCCCTCACGGCCCTATGCTATCATTATTTCCAAGGGGTACATGCGCCGCCCCCAAGTAGAAAAATGTAGACGCTCGCCAATGAGTCCCAATTAGTAGATGTGAACCTGAATCATTTTTGCCGGTTGCCATGTTAATTTTCAGGAGTAAATGGGCGTTTCTAAAATGAGCGCAGGGTAGAGACCTGTCCTCCGTGCTGCTGTCGAGATGGGCCGCTGTATCTGTGCGACTCTTCTCTCCACTCCCCTCAGTTTTCGACATGCTGTTCATTCATCTGACCCCCCCCCCCCCTTTTCTCTCCCTCACCCCTAAGATTTCGGCTCACTGTTCGACCTGGAGCACGACCTCCCGGATGAGCTCATCAGCTCCACGGACCTGGGACTGGCCAACGGCGGGGACCTGGTGCAGCTGCACACCAGCCTGGGCGGCGGGAGCCAGGACGCGGCCGCCAAACACAAGCAGCTCTCCGAGCTCCTGAGGGCCGGGGCCCCTCCGCCCCCCGGCCAGCAAGGCATGGCCGGCAGCCCGGGCGGGGGCCCCATGGGCCTGCTGGCCAACATGAAGTCCTCCCCGGGCCCCCCAGGAATGGGGCCGCAGCAGCACCTCTCCCCCCAGCAGCAGGGCATGATGCAGCAGCAGGGGGGCATGGTGGGCGGCATGAACAGGGGCATGATGGGGGCGCAGAAGGGCAACGGGCCGCAGCAGGCGCCCACGCCCCAGCAGCAGGGCATGATGGTGGGGCAGGTGATGAACGGCTCCCCCAGGATGGGCTACTCGAGCCCGGGGATGGGGAGCAACAGCAACCTGCTGGCGGACTCTCTGCAGCAGCAGGGAGCTGGGGCCCAGACACCACTGCGGGGACAGCAGCCTGGAGCACTGAACAAGGTACCTGTGAGCGGCACGGCTCCGCACAGCTCCCGCACTTACAGCTCCCGCACTTACTGCTCCCGCACACACCGCTCCACACCACTCCCGCACTTACCGCTCCCGCACTTACCACTCCACACCACTCCCGCACTTACCGGTCCCGCACTTACCGGTCCCGCACTTACCGCTCCCGCAGTTACCACTCCATAACACTCCCGCTCTTACCACTCCCGCAGTTACCACTCCATAACACTCCCGCACTTACCGCTCCCGCACTTACCACTCCATAACACTCCCGCACTTACCGCTCCCGCTCTTAAAGCCCAGTACACTTTGTGTACACTTGTACTGAATGAGGGCAAATGTCTAATTTCATATCCTCACCTTCGATGATGCAGACAAGTGGTTCGCTGGTAGGTAAATAGTGGTATTCTCCCTGTGGAGGTGTTTGTGATCAGATTGCGAGCTCTTGATGATCTTTGTTATCCTCCACTTCTCACATTGACTAAATTACCTGGGTCCTCTTGAGTTTTGGTAATATAATTGGATTTATTTATTTTTCCATTTCTGTATTCCCTGCAGAAGGCCTTCTGTTTGTGAGGCCACTGGCATCTGATCAACTGCGCGTTTAATGCTCCCGAGATTAACTAAAAAGGCACGGATGGTTCTCGAACACTGCATTTTGTTGCCCCGGAAAGTAATATTTGCCATGGGAGCGTTAAACTGCAGTCCGGATATTCTGTTACAATGCGGTTTTATCCCAGCGCCTGGGTGGACTTTTGCGGCACACGTCTTCCAAGAGCTGTAGCATTTGCGGTGTCTGTCTGTATTGTCACTGTTTCTGTTTGAGCCGAAATCATCCTTAAATGAGGAAAGTGATCGGGAATGTTATGGCTTTTGCGTACATTCAGTAGCCATTCAGTACACTCGCTCAAGGAACACCTGTACTTATTCATGCGATTATCTAATCGGCCAATTATGTGGCAGCATACAATCATGCAGATACGGGTGAGGAGCTTCAGTTATTGTTCACTTGGATCACCCCCCCCCCCCCATTCTGTTCGTTTAAGTGACCGTGGAATGATTTTTGGTGCCAGACAGGGTGGTTTGAGTATCTGAAAAACTGATCTTCAGACATTTCCATGCAGAACAGGTTCGAGAGTTTGCAGAGAGTGGTGTGAAAAACCAAAAACATTACAACAGTGGTGTGCATAAGAGCATCTCTGAACACACAACTCATCAAAGACCAATACGTCTAAAAACATAGCCTAATAAATAGCTAATAATGTGCTCACTGAGTGTAGATAATAGGAACCCTAAAACCATATCCACGCCATGCTATGATCTACATTGAGTAACTGTAGATTAGGGCTGAATTACTTTTAGTTGATTGTTTAGTCGAAACGCTCTTGTGCGAGCAAGATTTTTTTTGTCACGCAATCACTGTTCAAACAAACGTCATCAAACAGACTGCTCCAAAACAAAGAGACGATATCAGTGCCTCAATGGAATTGATCCAAATAAATACGGAAAAAGTACGCGTTTTTAAATTCCCACTAACCGATACTTAGTCAAAACACCTGCCAGTCAGTGGATCAGGTATTTCTTCAGTCTGGCAGCCCTGCTGTTGACACGGATACGCTGGTGCTTGGCAGCTTGTCTCATCAGCGTTTAGTGGCACCTGACCTGTCTGGATACGCTTGCTCTTTCACCAAAAGTTTTATTTGGAAATTGTTTCTTTGGAAGCCCGCATTCGCAAATATGACCGAGACAGGGGAGCGTCCTTTGCGCACCTTCTTTTCTCACGAGTTGTATAACCTGGGAAAATACTTTTCTGCTGTCTCTCTTGAGCAAGTGTCCTTAGTTACATCACACAATCCCACAGAGCAGTGGATTAATTCTCAAAACTGGCTGTGTTCAGACTCTTGAGGTCGATTGGTAAGTTAAGTAATAGGGGCGACAGGCTCTGTGAAAATTTGAAATTAAGGAGGAAAACAATCCCCTATGCACCGATTGAGCTCTTCATCTGCTATATTATGAAATTATATTGATGTTCACAAAGAATGAACAATGGCATTTGGTGACTGTTTGGACAGCATTTTATGCTCATTTAGACATTGACCAAAAAGTGAGCCAAATTAAATCTGAAATTTGCAATGCAGTGCAAATGGATATTCAAATAAACATGTTTAGCAAATTGCCAATTAAAAGCGAATATGTACATTTTGTGCTAATTGCAGTCATTTTTACTACCATTTACACATTTTTAGAAATTGCACAACTTGATTCAAGTGTGGAAATGTCGAATGAACCTTTCCGTGTTATGTTCAGGCATATTTGGCGATGTAATTTGCCATCAGTCGGGTAATGAAATGGGGTGTAAAACATTCAGCTTCTCGTCCCACCAGATTACATTATTGGCATTTGGCAGACGCTCTTATCCAGAGCGACGTACAGTTGATTAGACTAAGCAGGAGACAATCCTCCCCTGGAGCAATGCAGGGTTAAGGGCCTTGCTCAAGGGCCCAACGGCTGTGCCGATCTTATTGTGGCTACACCGGGATTAGAACCACCGACCTTGCGTGTCCCAGTGATTTACCTTACCCACTACGCTACAGGCCGCCCCAGATGCAGGGAGCCTGAATTTCACACCTTATAATCAGGGCCAATGCCGGGGGGGGGTAACTGTTTTAATTTAATATTTTTTCACCCCAATTCTGGGGCTGTGCGGGGGAGGAGGGTCTACTGCATAGGTATTGTTGGTCACCATCAGATTAACAGGTCCTGTATACTGTTGCCTCTGCTTTTTAGCCTCCATATTTATCCCATGCTGCATTTGGTAAACATTACTCTTTGGTGTGCTGACAAATTCAGGAACTGTAGTCTTGGACTGGCAAGA
Organism: Conger conger; assembly: GCF_963514075.1. Lineage (NCBI taxonomy): Eukaryota > Metazoa > Chordata > Actinopteri > Anguilliformes > Congridae > Conger > Conger conger. Next base: position 73,732,081 of record NC_083761.1, read on the forward strand.
GTACTGAATTTCATATTTGTGGTTCATTAGCACTATCTCAAAAGTGAAGTCTTGAAAATATGTTTATTTTAGCCAAAGCAACTTACAGTTCATTTTAGACTAAGCAGGGCACAATCCCCCTGGAACAATGCAGGGTTAAGGGGCTTGCTGAAGGGCCCAAGAGCTGCGCGGATCTAATTGTGGCCACACCAGGGATTGAACCACCGACCTTGCGGGTCCCAGGCCACTAGGCTACATGTACCTATATACTTGAACATTAATAAATGATGGTGCCACACTGATGAACAGGAAATGTTTATTTTTATATATTTGTTATTCATAATTGTGACTTCAGTTCTGCATGTAAAATGCCTGGGATGCAGTGTTAGCGCATTTTCCATTAGAATTTGTCTGGGCACAGTGAAGAGTGTGCTGCATTATGACAGACCAGTCAGGACCAGTCAACACAGAAAGACGACCAGTCAACACAAATTCTGCCCACTGTCTGACACGGCAAATCACATGCCATCTAATCAGCCATCTGCAGCTGCTCTTGGTGTGGTCATGGTCAACACATTTCTTGCCTAATCTGCAAGCATTTGACTCCAAAACTGGTCTAGTGTGCTCCTTTGCCCATTGAAGCCGTCAGAGATTGAGAGAGGATTGGAAACCAGAAGAATTTGAGGGAACAAAAACCCCAATGTTTTGGCTACCTACAGTAGCTAGCCAGCTGGTCTCTGTAATTGGTGTAAATTAAAGACTTACGTATTCCATGTGAATAGCTGGTTCTTACATCCTCATTTCCCCCCCCCCTTCCTTCCAGATGGGTATGATGGGTAATGCGGGTCCCTATGGGGTCCCCTTTGCCCAGTCAGCAGGCCAGGGTCTGGGGGGTGCTGGGCTGGGCCCGCAGCTCCAGAACAAGGCAGGTCTTCCGAACAATCTGGCCCAGTTCAACATGGACAAGAAGACCCAGCCCATGCAGGGCATGGCCAACATGGTGAGTCCAAGGCGGGGGGGGATACGCATCCAGCCGGATCAGTGTATCGGTTCAAAAGGGCAACGATTCGACACAATCGATTCGGTGTGCAAAGAAATCAGTCGTTTTGAATAATGTCAGTACTATTACGGCTGTTTGCTCTGTACCAACACTGCTAACTTCATGTTAATGTAATGTCAATACAGGTTTGCTCTCTGGCTACATTTGAACATGGGGTTTTATTGTAGCAAAATTTGTGATTGGCGAATATCAAAACTCAATCAAAATCTTATCCCATGGTGATAAAAAGCCTGAGCTTCATGCCCCTAAAGGTGAGGGTCGAGTGGCCTCTCCCCTTTCTGTTCTACTTCCGTACCACTTTTGGATACTGTGCATGTTGACTTCCGGTTTGACCGTTTATAGTTCGAACTGCCACGTGTTCGTCCTCTGTCTTCACACGTACATTGTGACCATTGTATCCGACGCTTTTTTTTTGACTCCTCCGCCTTGCCCAGTAGCTAATCTCCCGGTATCTCTTCCTTGTCCCAGGCCTCTCCGCAGGCCTCTGCGGTGGTGCCGGGCGTAGCGGGACCAGGAGGGGCGGGAGGAATGGTGTCCAGCCCCCAGGGCGGCCTGGGCTCTGCCTCCGCGGCTTCTGCGGCCGCGTCGGCGGCGCCCCCTACAGCCGACCCGGAGAAGCGCAAGCTGATCCAGCAGCAGCTGGTCCTCCTGCTCCACGCGCACAAGTGCCAGCGGCGCGAGCAGGCCAACGGGGAGGTGCGCCAGTGCAACCTGCCCCACTGCCGCACCATGAAGAACGTCCTCAACCACATGACCCACTGCCAGGCCGGCAAGTCCTGCCAGGGTGAGTGTGTGAGTGTGTGAGTGTGTGAGTGTGTGAGTGTGTGAGTGTGTGAGTGTGCGAGTGTGCGAGTGTGCGAGTGTGCGAGTGTGCGAGTGTGCGAGTGTGCGAGTGTGCGAGTGTGCGAGTGTGCGAGTGTGTGCCGCACCATGAAGAACGTCCTCAACCACATGACCCACTGCCAGGCCGGCAAGTCCTGCCAGGGTGAGTGTGTGAGTGTGTGAGTGTGTGAGTGTGTGAGTGTGGGAGTGTGTGTGTGCGCCGCACCATGAAGAACGTCCTCAACCACATGACCCACTGCCAGGCCGGCAAGTCCTGCCAGTGTGTGAGTGTGTGAGTGTGTGAGTGTGTGAGTGTGTGAGTGTGTGAGTGTGTGAGTGTGCGAGTGTGCGAGTGTGCGAGTGTGCGAGTGTGCGCCGCACCATGAAGAACGTCCTCAACCACATGACCCACTGCCAGGCCGGCAAGTCCTGCCAGGGTGAGTGTGTGAGTGTGTGAGTGTGTGAGTGTGTGAGTGTGTGAGTGTGTGAGTGTGTGAGTGTGTGAGTGTGTGAGTGTGTGCCGCACCATGAAGAACGTCCTCAACCACATGACCCACTGCCAGGCTGGCAAGTCCTGCCTGTGTGAGTGTGTGAGTGTGTGAGTGTGTGAGTGTGTGAGTGTGTGAGTGTGTGAGTGTGTGAGTGTGTGAGTGTGTGCCACACCAAGAACGTCCTCAACCACATGACCCACTGCCAGGCCGGCAAGTCCTGCCAGTGTGAGTGTGTGAGTGTGTGAGTGTGTGAGTGTGTGAGTGTGTGAGTGTGTGAGACGCACGTCCTCAACCACATGACCCACTGCCAGGCCGGCAAGTCCTGCGCGCGCGTGTGTGCGTTTGCGTGCGTTTGCGTGCGCGTGTGTGCGCGTGTGTGTGTGCCGCACCATGAACGTCCTCAACCACATGACCCACTGCCAGGCTGGCAGATCCTGCCAGGGTGCGAGCCAGGCCTGCCCGTGATGTCATCGCTCACTGTCCGTGCCCTGCCCAGTGCGTGTGCTCACACATGCCTGGTTGTGTAATTAACCTCTGCACTGCTTTTTTAATCCCAGCTGGGCGAGTCTGCCCTGTTTCTCCTCTACTCACTGGAGGTGCTGCACATGCCTCCCTCCCCTTACAGAAATGCGATACACTGCAATATACTACATTACATTACATTATTGGCATTTGGCAGACGCTCTTATCCAGAGCGACGTACAGTTGATTAGACTAAGCAGGAGACAATCCTCCCCTGGAGTAATACAGGTTTAAGGGCCTTGCTCAAGGGCCCGACGGCTGAGCGGATCTTATTGTGGCTACACCGACCTTGCGTGTCCCAGTCATTTACCTTAACCACTACGCTACAGGCCGCCCTATACATATATGTGGACACTTGAAATATGTGATTCACGTATTTCACAGTTATGTATTGAGGAAAACGAGTATTCTTTTAGTATTCCATGTACTCTTCTCATTTTTACACTATCTTTTCTCATCTTGATGAAGTGTTTTATTTTGGTAGGATTCATTATAGTCCTTTCCCCTAAGGGGTCAGTTTGGGAGGAGCTCATTTTAACGCACGGACCCTTCTCCTCCCCCCCCCCAGTGGCGCACTGTGCCTCTTCACGACAGATCATCTCTCACTGGAAGAACTGCACCCGGCACGACTGCCCCGTCTGCCTACCGCTGAAGAACGCCGGCGACAAGAGGAACCAGCAGTGTGAGTGTCTCTCTCGGTCTGTCTGTCTCTCGGTCTGTCTGTCTCTCGGTCTATCTCCCATTGTGCTTGGAACCTAACAAAAAATTCACAAAATGTCTTCCAATAATTTTGTCTTCCACATGTATTTCCAAACAAATAATGTTTCCTCTGAAGGAGACGCGAGGGGAATACATTTTAAGAAATATAATTCCGGCTTGGCACGCCCCCGACAGTCCGTCTTGGTGTCCCCGCTGTAATTAGCCCGACCATAACTTTCAAATTTGACACGACAAAGCCATATTTTACATGCCCAGTCATAACTGTCACCCTGTGCAATCGGTGCAGTAACATCTGTCACTTCTGAAGGACCCCATTAGGACAGGCGTCCTTCCAAACCAGCGTGGGCGGTCAATCCACTGCTGCGGTTTTTCTCTCTCCTGTACAGCTGCATAGTTCTGCCTCCATTTTGCTGCACGCGAAGCCCCATCCGTTCTATACGTACAATAACGTAATGTCTAATATGGAGTCTGCCGGTGTCAGTGTGCCGATTACGTTTGGTTACCTGGCAAGCTCTTTCGTTGCTTTGTACATGGTTACACTATTAGCTTTGTACTGCAAGATATTGGTGAGCAGAATTCCAAGTCTGGAGTATAAGTCTGTGCATGCAGAACAGTCGCCAATATTGTGTGCTGGTCACTCACATTTCCACCTTCAGAGCAAGTAATGCATGCTAGTCAAGTATGAATCATGCGAGAACCATGTTGAAAAGTTGTTGATTCGCTTGGGAGCCATGTTGAAAAGTTGTTGATTCTAGTGGGAGCCGTGTTATGTCTTTTAGCAGGGTCTAACTGTTCTGCCGCATCTCTCAACCTTGACTGGCTTTTTTTTCTCTTAATGTGCTGACGGCCGGTTGGTGTTTTGGCATTTGTATGGTGTTCTCGGCCTGTGAATCATAGCGGTGCGTTGTATGTTGGAAATGTACTTTCAAAGACCCGTCCTCTCACTGCTACATTACATGACATTATTGGCATTTGGCAGACGCTCTTATCCAGAGCGACGTACAGTTGATGAGACTAAGCGGGAGACGATCCTCCCCGGAGAAGTGCAGGGTTAAGGGCCTTGCTCAAGGGCCCAACGGCTGTGCGGATCTTATTGTGGCTACACCGGGATTAGAACCACCGACCTTGTGTATGCCAGTCATTTATCTTAACCACTACGCTACAGGCCGCCCTCCCATGCCCATCGAGTGTGTTTCTTCCACAGCGTGTTTTGAGGAGCAGTGATAACCGCAGTCTCTCTCCCCCTCCCTCCCCCCCGTAGCTCTCCTGGGCAGCGCCGGAGTGGGCTTGAGCGCTTCGTTAGGGGCCGTCCCGGGGGGTCAGCCGAGCACCCCCAGCCTAAACCCGCCCAGCCAGATCGACCCCAGCTCCATCGAGCGGGCCTACGCCGCCCTGGGCCTCACCTACCAGGGCAACCAGGTCCAGACTCAACCGGCCCAGTCTGCGCTGCCTGCCCAGGGCCTGCAGGCCCAGCCGGGCATGAGGCCTCTGAACGCTATGGGTGAGTACAGCGCAGTGGGGCTAACACAGCTGTGGGTGAGTACAGCGCAGTGGGGCTAACACAGCTGTGGTGAGTACAGCGCAGTGGGGCTAACACAGCTATGGGTGAGTACAGCGCAGTGGGGCTAGCACAGCTATGGGTGAGTACAGCGCAGTGGGGCTAGCACAGCTATGGGTGAGTACAGCGCAGTGGGGCTAACACAGCTATGGGTGAGTACAGCGCAGTGGGGCTAACACAGCTGTGGTGAGTACAGCGCAGTGGGGCTAACACAGCTATGGGTGAGTACAGCGCAGTGGGGCTAACACAGCTATGGGTGAGTACAGCGCAGTGGGGCTAACACAGCTATGGGTGAGTACAGCGCAGTGGGGCTAACACAGCTGTGGTGAGTACAGCGCAGTGGGGCTAACACAGCTATGGGTGAGTACAGCGCAGTGGGGCTAACACAGCTATGGGTGAGTACAGCGCAGTGGGGCTAACACAGCTGTGGTGAGTACAGCGCAGTGGGGCTAGCACAGCTGTGGTGAGTACAGCGCAGTGGGGCTAACACAGCTATGGGTGAGTACAGCGCAGTGGGGCTAGCACAGCTATGGTGAGTACAGCGCAGTGGGGCTAACACAGCTGTGGTGAGTACAGCGCAGTGGGGCTAGCACAGCTGTGGTGAGTACAGCGCAGTGGGGCTAACACAGCTGTGAGAGGGCACCGTACTGGTGGAAAACGCTGTGGGGCTCCCCCCTGTAAGAGCTCATTCGCACCGACCAGAGAAACCATGCTGTTAACAACTATTAACAAAGTGAACTACAGGTGATTTATTCAGGGTGAGTTTGGTTAGTAGAACGAGAAGGCACAAATTTAAATTGACAAAGGATAGATTCCGCACATATTAGGAAGTATCTTTTTCACACACAGTGTGGTCACTGGGCGGAATAGCTTGCCAGGACATGTAGTGGAGGCAGAAACTCTGGGGGTTTTCAGGACCAGGCTTGATACAGCGCGAGATACTATTTGGCTCTTAGGCAAACTAAGCAGTATGTACACTTCAGTGGTAGGCAAAGGCGAGCACTGCTGGACTGAATGGCCTGTTCTCGCCAGTACCTTATGTTACGTTGGCTGTGCTTCCAGGATGCATGTGGGGATTATTTGGGGGTAGTAAAATGGGGATAGGATGGCTGTAATGTCACGTTAATGGTACAAAACCGTGAGGAGCTCTTGCATTAACAGTACATCAATACCAGCTGCCAACCAGAGGAACGACGCAGGTCGTGATTGATTGATTAGGCAGCCGATATAAGAACGGCTGCCGAGATTACATCTGCGTTACATTTCGGCCCGTCGTAGAAGCTCTTATCCACAGCGCATTACGCAGGTCACATTTACTTTCATGTACAATCCATTTGCGAGGCCGGATATTTACAGCAGCGATTCCCCATAAGAGCCTTGCTCTACAGCAGCAGCCCTGCTTGGGAGTTCACTCTACAGCCCGGCCTTACACGTTTACTCCTTCCCTGCGCTACGTTGCTGCCCTGCGCAAATGGTGGATACATTCAGGATGTAGTTCAGTGCGCCCTGTAGAAATCACTGCAAAGTAGCCAGAAACTATCCACCAATCACTGTTGCCATTACCTTTTTATTTTATTTTTGTTCTTTTTTTTTTTTTTTTTAACTAACTGACACTTATTTTTTTTGGAAACAATTAGGACAATTAATGGTCATCGTACCCTTGGTGCGTTCCCTGACTCTACAGTGAAGTGTAATGTACAGTACAATAAGGAAGCAGGGGCATCGTAAGGTTGTGTGAAGTGAAGTTTTGGGTTTATGGGGAAGTCTTTTGTTGCACGTGAATCCTGTGTTTGGGGAATTGGCCTGGGGCCCGATTTAGAGCAGTGGTGGTCCAGGTCTGTATGAGGCGTTATGAGTATGTGGTTTACACGGTGGTGGGGTGGGAGGGAACATACTGGTGTTTATTTACAGTGAGTCTAGATCAGTGGTCTCCAACCCTGGTCCTGAAGAGCTACAGGGTCTACTGGTTTTTGTTGTTACTCTGCACTTAATTAATCAAATAGAGCACTTGATTACACCGTTAACTCGCCTCACCTGGTTACCCGGGTCTCAACAGGGTGCTGATTTTAAGGTGAAAACAAAAACCAGCACACCCAGTAGCTCTCCGGGACCAGGGTTGGAGACCGCCGGTCCGGATGCATTCAGTGCTTGACCCGTTTCTCTTTCTGTCGGACCAGCAGGAGGTAGCCCCATGGGCGTCAATGGAGGAGTCGGGGTGCAGTCCCAAAGCCAGTCGAGCCTGCTGCAGGATGCCATGCTGCACACCAGCATCAACGCGCAGAAGTGCGTCCCTCGCCCCTCCTCATAACGATGATGCATGCGCAGACCAATTGTTTTTACCAGCAGGATGTCTGTTTGGCGTTTCTGATATGAATATGAAGCTGTGGCTGTAATCGTTCTGCATTATATTAGAGGTCATGGTGAAACTGTAAATTTCAGAAAAACGGAGAACTGGCCGATTTGCCATTCCAGACTTGGGTGAAAATACGTAATGGCTTTGCCAAATACTTTTCTGTGCTCCATTGATCTTGCCCAGAGGCAACCATGAGGCCCAGAAGGCTGGGTTTGCACTTTTCGAGAGTATTTCATAGGTTCAGCACACCAGATAAGTAAAGCCAATAAGAAATACTTGAATCCAGAATGATTGTGTGTTTGACCCAGGTGTATGCCCTTCCGTGCCCAGCGATGTTAATTTGAGCGTTCCCTCCTCCCTCCCTGTGTGTGTGCAGTCTGATGAATGACAGCGCTGGGGTAGCAGCTTTGGGCTCCCTGCCCACGGCGGCCCCGCCCTCCAGCGCAGGCATGAGGAAGAGCTGGCACGAGGACATCACCCAGGACCTGCGCAACCACCTGGTGCACAAGCTGTGAGTACTGGGTTCAACTACCGCACGCACCGCTGTGTGTACTGGGGCCGGCTACCGCACACACAGGTGTGAGTACTGGGGCCGGCTACCGCACACACAGGTGTGAGTACTGGGGCCAGCTACCACACGCCACTGTGTGTACTGGGGCCAGCTACCGCACACTGCTGTGAGTACTGGGCCAGGTACCTCACACACCGCTGTGTGTACTGGGGCCAGCTACCTCACACACAGGTGCGAGTACTGGGGCCAGCTACTGCACGCTTGGGACTAACCCTACCCAATGCACCAAGCTTTGAGTACTGAAACCACCTAGTGTACACAGTATCAGTACTGAGACCTCCTAGTTGACAGATCAGAACTGAACCGTCCTGGTACACACAGCATTCAGTACTGAAACCACCAAGTGCACGGACCTGTAATACATTATAACGGCACAACTGTCACTGTTCCTTGATGAGGTGTTCAAACTGAGTGACCACAGTCCTACCCGTTGACTCCATGTAGACTGATCTCTTCGTCTGCCTCCAGTGTGCAAGCCATCTTCCCCACCCCGGACCCGGCAGCACTGAAGGACCGGCGCATGGAGAACCTGGTGGCCTACGCCCGCAAGGTGGAGGGGGACATGTACGAGTCGGCCAACAGCAGGGTGAGGACCGCTTTTCTCACAGTCCAACTTATGGTTGCACTTTTCCACATACATTTTAGGCCCTAGGCACCCTTTTAAATCGCTCTACTTGTATGATTTGTTATCATGTTGAATGTACAGACTTCGCCCCCCCTCACTGTCTCTCCCTCCTGCCCCAGGCTGAGTACTACCACCTCCTGGCGGAGAAGATCTACAAGATCCAGAAGGAGCTGGAGGAGAAGCGGCGGACGCGGCTGCAGAAGCAGGGCATGATGTCCACGCAGCCCGGCCTGTCCCCCTCTTCCCTCACACAGGGGCCCCCCAACCTGGGCCAGCCCCCGCCCCCCAACCCCCTGCCCTCCAGTGAGTACTGCACACAGCCCCCACTACCCAACACCCTGCCCTGTAGTGAGTACTGCACACAGCCCCCACTACCCAACACCCTGCCCTGTAGTGAGTACTGCACACAGCCACCACTACCGAACACCCTGCCCTGTAGTGAGTACTAAAGACAGCCTCCACTACCCAACACCCTACCCTCCAGTGAGTACTGCACACAGCCTCCACTACCCAACACCCTGTCCTCCAGTGAGTACTGCACACAGCCTCCACTACCCAACACCCTACCCTGCAGTGAGTACTAAAGACAGCCTCCACTACCCAACACCCTGCCCTGCAGTCAGTACTGATCACAAGCATCCACACTGAATTATTTACACCATACCGAAGCTGGTGTAGTGTGGGAGCAAAAAAAGAAAACCCATTGGTGTGTGTGGTCCGTGTTGAAAACCGGGCCGGTGAAATTTGAGTCTTGTGAAGAACAGGTTGGGGCTGTGTTTTCCAGTTCTTACCCCTCTGGTTCTCTTGCAGACGGCCCCCTCTCGGACCCCTCCCTGGTGCGGCCCCCGGTGCCCAATCAGATGGTGAACAGGATGCAGAACCCCGGAGGTACGCCCCTGAGCCCCGCGGGTGTGTGTTCAGAGCGGGCTCACGTGTGTTGTCATGTTTGACTGCGTGTCGATGTAGGAGATCTCTTCAGATGTCCACTGTGCTGACCTGCTGATGTGTCTGTAGGCATGAACCAGTTCAGCCAGATGGGGATGCAGTCCCTGGGCCAGCGGTCGACCCCTCCTCTGCAGCTCGGCAGTCCTCTCAACCAGGTCAGTGCTCCACGGAGACCATCTCCTTCACACGCTCGCTGGCGGCTCTACACACGGTCACTGTGACGGTCGCTGTCGCCCGGTGAACGGCATGTAAACGCGATGCGTGTTGGGTTCTTCCTCAGATGGGCATGGGGGCGGCGAGGATGGGCCAGCCCAACGTGGGTCAGCTGCAGAACCAGTACCTCCCCCCCGGCCAGTTCCCCGGGTCGGGCCTGGGGGGCATGGCCCAGCCGGGCACGCAGGGCGGGATGGCACAGGTGAGGGGCGTGGGGGTCCGATGCATTAGTGCGCTCTTAAATATGTAGACCTAGGGTACATGTCTGGAGCACTATGCTAGCACAGTGCCCTGTGGTGTGTTGTATGATGACGGTTAACTCTAGCGTTGCATGGCGCACGTGTAGATGTGAATGACCTGGTACTAAATGTCCCCCCCTCCCCCCCCGGCAGGCTCGGATCCCCACCCCTCCCTCTCTCCCCATCGGGAGTCCCATCGCCCAGCCCGGGTCGGTGGGGGCCGCGGGTGTAGGGTCCTCCATGGGGCCCGGCAGCGTCGGCGGGGGCCCCCCGTCTAACCTGGGCCCCCCCTCCAACTCCTCACAGCCCAACTCTCACCCGCACTGCCCCCCTCTCCGCCAGAACTCGCCCTCCCCCTCCCCCGCCCGCAGTCGCACCCCCACCCCCCACCAGACCCCGCCGCACCTGGGGGGCTCCCTGACCCCCCAGCCCCCGACCCCCACCCCGCCGCAGCTGGCCCCACCGGCGCCCCAGAAGCAGGGGCAGGGCGTGGGGCAAGGCGCAGGGCAGGGCGTGAACGCGGACAAGCCCTCCCAGCTGCAGCACCATCAGGCAGGGCTGGGGTCCGCCGCGCCCCCGCAGACCGGACGGCCCCCCTCGGTGCCCCCCGTCAACCCCGCGCTGGCGCCTCAGCTTCCACGCACGCCGGTGAGTACAGGGGCACCCAAACCCATACCCCACCCCCATGCCTGCCCCCCCCCTTCAGCTCCTCTCATAGCTCTGTACCACCCCCCTCACCCCCACCACACCCACCTTCTGTACTAATGCAGCGTGTTGTATCTTTGGTATCTTACAGTATCTTTCTCTTCTTATGGATGTATTCTGTAGTTGTTTATTAATTGTACCCTGGTTCTCGGCTGGCATAGTGTTGATGTTGCCTCTGTACTCACTAGTTTGGGACTGTTGTTGGCCAGGTCTTGCACTACTGTTGAATTCATATTGGTTTTCTCTGTTTTGGAAGTCGCTCTGGATAAGCCTAGCTGTTAAATGAATGTGATGTAATGTACATCCTCCACTTATTTGCTCACTCCCATTGTTGCTCTGTATTTCCCTCTCGCTCTGTTTCTCTCTTACCTCATGCTCTACCTCACGCTCTGCCTCACGCTGTACCTCACACTCTGCCTCACGCTGTACCTCACGCTCTACCTCACACTCTGCCTCACGCTTTGCCTCACCCTCTACCTCACACTCTGCCTCACGCTATACCTCACGCTGTACCTCACACTCTGCCTCACGCTTTGCCTCACCCTCTACCTCACACTCTGCCTCACGCTGTACCTCACGCTGTACCTCACGCTCTGCCTCACTCTGCCTCACCCTCTACCTCACCCTCTACCTCACGCTCTACCTCACGCTCTACCTCACGCTCTACCTCACGCTCTACCTCACGCTCTGCCTCACGCTCTGCCTCCTCTCCGCCCAGCTGTCCCAGAAGTCCTCTCTGACGGCGGACGGGCAGGCGTCCACGCCGGCCTCCGTCAGCAGCGCGGACACGGGCTCCCTGCAGGCCCCGCCCGACGCCCCCGCCCCGCCGGACCCCAAGGCCGAGGGCAAGCAGCAGCTGGGCGAGGACGACGGGGAGACGGGCGGGGCCACGGGCGGGGCCACAGGCGGGGCCACGGGTGGGGCCACGGGCGGCAAGCGAGCGGACGTGAAGATGGAGGAGAAGCCCGAGGTGAGTGGCGGGAGACCGATCGAGCGTAAGGCGTGTAACGGCCGCCGTAAACTGGGCTGTTCTGGCTGCTTTTTTAACTCCGTTTGGGTTGGTACTGGTGTGTATCGATGTCCTTGGAACGTACCTCGGCCGGTACCCATGCGTTAACCTTTTTAATTTTTTTTATGTAACTGAATCTGTATCCTGGCTTTTGGGTCATTCCGTCCTTTAGCTGGGCTCAAAAACCTCAATTCCCCCCAAAACCCAGCTGTTCACCGTCATACATAAGATAACAGCTTGTGAGGCTCACCTTGGACAAGGTGTATGCAAATCAGATCGATAGTGCGGTGCACGTCTCTGTGGGCGGGATCCTGCCCACGGGCCAGTTGGACAGGGTTTTAACCGTCCCTGGTTTAGCAGTGAGAGGTGTTTTTTATTCTCCCCGTCCCCTGGACTGACGCCCCTCTCTCTCTCTCCGGTCTCTGCCGCAGGTGAAGGAGGAGTCGGGGAACGGGGGCAAGTCCGAGCCCATGGAGACCGCGGCGGGAACGCCCAGCGAAGACCGCAAACCCGAGGTGAAGATCGAGCCCAAAGAGGAAGAGGAGGGGTCGGGGGGAGCCCAGAACGCCAACGCCCAGTCTAAGAGGAAGAGTAAGCAGTCTGTCTGTCTGATTCTCTGTGCCCCTGCCCTTCTCTCCTGTCTGTCTGCCTAGTGAGCACACGAGGAGAGTGGCCAGGAGTGATTTTTGATTCATTCACTGATTCAAGGAAATTAATTGAAATTCGGTTCATTAAAAAATTTTTTTTAAATAAAAATGCCAAAGAAAAAATGAAATCACTGTCCAACATTATGGCCATTTCTCAAATGATGAATTGCATTTCATTGAATTTCCTGAATAGTCTGAATTGGTTTGGAATTGGCCCTGTTCTGGTTTCAGAGTAGGGCTTTGCAGTCGGCTCAATCCCACGGACTCCTGCTTCTTCAGTGACGTCAGGCAGCCATTGCCTGGATGACATTCCATATGTGGTTCATCCAGACCGGAGACGGAGGGCAGTAGGGTTCAGGCGTGACTCATATTCTCAGCATTAGTACCTGTGGTTAGATCCCTCCGCTTCATTAATGCGTCAGGCGCCTGGCGCCCGTCCCAAAGTGAAGGCCCTCTCTCCCGGTCATTCTGAAAGGAGGCGTCTGAGCCACCGGCGAACTTGGTCCTGTTTTCGTTATTGCTCCGTTACCCACTTGTGCTTTGTTTAAACGTTTGCATGTTTGCCGAGTCGGAATTAAACGGTGCCCCTCTGTGATTGGTAGTTTGTTTGCCAGCTAGGCATCGTTGCTAAACCAAATGAGTGAGCTGAGCAGCAGTCCTGTTCAAGCTGATGGAAGGGATCCTTTCTCTGTGTCCTGCTCCTCACCTCCAGAGAGCTTGTACCTGCTCTAATGACACACGTTATCTCTGCTCTTAAACTCATAATTGTAAAAAGGAGTGTGTAATTAATTGAAGGAAATTAATTCATACATGCCTATTAAAACGGGATATTTTATTTTAAGCGTCTTGGTAATGAGCGGTGGCAAGTTTCTGCCGTGCTTTGCTTGCTGTCCTCACTGATGCTGTGCTCAGCTGTTGGAAATCGCTCCAACATTTCTTTGTTAATGGTGCTTCATTTATTTATTTATTTCCCCTGTGCTGACCCCTCGCCCCTGTGTCTGACTCTGCTCCCCTGTGTCTGACTCTGCTCTGCTCCTGTGTCTGACTCTGCTCCTGTGTCTGACTCTGCTCCCCTGTGTCTGACTCTGCTCCCCTGTGTCTGACTCTGCTCCCCTGTGTCTGACTCTGCTCCCCTGTGTCTGACTCTGCTCCCCTGTGTCTGACTCTGCTCCCCTGTGTCTGACTCTGCTCCCGTGTCTGACTCTGCTCCAGTCTTTAAGCCGGAGGAGCTGCGGCAGGCGCTCATGCCCACGCTGGAGTCGCTGTACCGCCAGGACCCCGAGTCCCTGCCCTTCCGCCAGCCGGTGGACCCCCAGTTACTGGGAATACCCGTACGTATTCAGACTAGTAACTCCGCTCGCCCGGTAAGGTCCACAGACACCAAGCGTACTCACTCTCCTCCTCCCCTCCTCCTTTAAATCTGTGTGTTTGTGGGGTGTAACGGGTGTAGTACACAGTGCTTGTCTTCACATTTAACATGGTGTCTTTACAGTATTCATAGTCCAGTGATCGTACGGTCTCAATGATAAAAGGTCTTTATAGCTTTTAGAACATTCCAGATACTTTGGTATTGAAAACTTAGTGCTTTCGTTGGGACGGGTTAAGAGTTTTATTCTTGCGTCGCTATGGTGGAATTTAATGAGTTCTGGGGTTCATATTCTGGATGAATCTGCACACATCTGTAAAATTAGCTTTTTTTTAAAGATAACATTAGGATTAGTGGTTACTGCAGATATCCAAAAGGACCGTAGTGCACTTGGGTTATCATTAAGGTGTCACTGTGTGGCAGTGGTTAAGTTTCCATCCAAATGTTTTGCAAATGTGAAACAAATTTCCTAAGTCAGCTCAAGAATGCGAATCTGTGTGTGTTTCCATCAACTACGGTTATGTGAATATTCTGAAGAGAACAACAAGATTATGTAAGCAAGGGTGCCAGCTGCCTGTTTTTTTTGCCGATTTTTTTGGGGAGTTTTTGGATTTCAGTAGTTTCCACTCAGGTTTTCTTATGTGCAATTTCAAAATTGGCATAACCGTTTGATGGATCGCTCGCACTAGTGTTCAAGAAAGAAGTCTTCTTGTCCATGTATGAAACTGTGCAGCTTTCAACACTGTGTTCCCTTCCCTTGCTTCTTCTTTTTTTGGCTGCCCCCCCCCCCCCTCCAAAACAGGACTACTTTGACATCGTGAGGACCCCCATGGACCTGTCCACCATCAAGCGCAAGCTGGACACGGGGCAGTACCAGGAGCCCTGGCAGTACGTGGACGACGTGTGGCTCATGTTCAACAACGCCTGGCTGTACAACCGCAAGACCTCCCGCGTCTACAAGTACTGCTCCAAGCTGGCCGAGGTGTTCGAGCAGGAGATCGACCCCGTCATGCAGGGCCTGGGCTACTGCTGCGGCCGGAAGGTAGGTGGCAGGGCTCTGTGTGTGTGTGTGTGTGTGTGTGGCTCTGCGTGTGTGTGGCTCTACGTGTGGCTCTGCGTGTGTGTGTGTGGCTCTGCGCGCGTGTGTGTGTGTGTGTGTGTGTGGCTCTGCGCGCGCGTGTGTGTGTGTGTGGCTCTGCGTGTGTGTGTGTGTGTGTGTGTGGCTCTGCGTGTGTGTGTGTGTGTGTGTGTGGGTGTGGCTCTGCATGTGTGGGTGTGGCTCTGCGTGTGTGGGTGTGGCTCTGCGTGTGTGGGTGTGGCTCTGCGTGTGTGTGGGTGTGGCTCTGCGTGTGTGTGGGTGTGGCTCGAAGCGTGTGTGGCTCTGCGTGTGTGTGTAGGGCTCTGCGTGTGTGTGTAGGGCTCTGCGTGTGTGTGTGTGTGTGTGTGTGTGTGGCTCTGCGATAGCAAGGATCCCTTAAAGAATCGGATTCGCTCCTCAGGCCTTGCAGTTTACTAAGGCTAATTCGTCTCTTAGTGAGGTTTTATGAAGGATTGTGTCCAATGATGTTAATGATGTTTCCGAAGGATGATTGATGTCCCGGTGAAGTTTATAAAGGATGATTAATGTCCCACTGATGGTGATTTATAATGAGGCTGTGTAGGTGACATTGGCATTGGTTTGGGAGGATTTGGAGTTGTTGGCCATACTGCGGTTTCGTGCACTCTGTATATTTTGAGTGGTTGTCAGTGACTAACCTAGATCTCTCTCTGTCTGTCTGCCCCACAGCTGGAGTTCTCCCCGCAGACCCTGTGCTGCTATGGGAAGCAGCTGTGCACTATTCCCCGCGACGCTGCTTATTTCAGCTACCAGAACAGGTGAGCGACGGCCAGCACCCCTTCCATCACGCACACGGACACACACGCACACACCGGCAAATGCAGGCACGCAAACGCAGGCACACGGACACAAACGCAGGCACACGGACACGCACACGGACACGCACACGGACACGCACACGGACACGCACACGGACACGCGCAGACGTACACACTCGCACACAGACAAACGCAGGCACACGGACACACACACGGACACGCGCAGACGTACACACTCGCACACAGACAAACGCAGGCACACGGACACACACACGGGCAAACGCAGACGTACACACTCGCACACAGACAAACGCAGGCACACGGACACACACACGGGCAAACGCAGACGTACACACTCGCACAGACTAACGCTGGCACACGGACACGCACGCGGGCAAACGCAGGCGTACACACACAAGCAAATTAAGGCATACCGACGCAGGCAAATGCAGACTTGTAAACACAGGTGTACACACACACACACACACACACACACACACACACACACACACACACACTCAAACCGTTATAACCCGTATTATGCCCCAACACTTTGCTACAAATGCCAGACAAACATGGGCGTTGCAGTGCATTTGTTTGCCAGGTGAGTTTCTGGTTGAAAGTTGACTCTGAAATGACAGGCTTGAGGACAGCAAGGCAAGCTTCTGCTCCATCGCATTGTACTATAGCGGAGTAGATTATAAGGGAACACCAAGTAAGAATTTGGTTTTCAGTGATGTGGGCGTGTATGCACGCGTGTACAAACTAAATTACGTTCAAGCGGTCATCGCAACTGCAGAATATAAATCTGTGTCCCTCGCCTGTGTGAAGTGTCGCTAAACGAACGGTCCAAACCCACAACGAGCATACGCGCGTTTGTATGCCTCGCTGTGTTCGGCCGTGGCTCCATTTCTGCCAGGTTTAGCCCCCTCGTCAGGTTCACTCCCAGCTCAAGTCTGCTGGGTTTGTCCTTGTTGACGGGAGTCTGAACTAAGGCTGCCGTTTTGGGGAGCGCTTTGTCCCCCGTTCTCATTTCCTATTGCCCCCCCCCCCCCGTGTCATCAGCGGTGAAACGGATCAGCACGAGGCAGTATTAGCATTTGGATTCTGCCTGCATCCAGCTATGGTTGATTTCAATCAATATTGTGCTGTATCTGATAACCGAGAATAATGCCTTTCAAACGGGGTTTGCAGGAACAGGGTGCTTGGAATGTGTCATAAAGTGATGGAAACTGGGGGCGTCGATGCCGGTTCATTGCTGGGCCTTTTGAATGCCTGTTTGGAGTGAAATGCTTTTGTATAGTTAATATCCTTCATAGTGTATAATCGCTGCAGAATCGTATACAATGAATTGTGCGGACGTCATCTCAAGAATTTATGCATTTTGAGCGATATCTGCTAAAAATGATTTTAATGTCAGAAAATTGTCTTTGTTGATAAATGCTTTGTCCCCAATCCTCATTCACTGTCATTTCCCCATTATAATAATGGTTTATAATACTCTGCCATTTATAAAGTTGGTCCCTTTTTATTTCCGAGTTGTTTTGATGGGAATACATAATCATTTCAGACTAAAGTTGCTGAAACAGACCAGGCAAATTCAGTACTTTTATAGGACAAATGTTACTATTTCAGCCCTTCAACAGCAAGTACACAGAGGAGAAAATGTCCTCAAAATGAATGCAACACTGCTTTTCCAGTACACTTATTTTATTGAATTAATTTGTTTATTTATTTTTTGCTGTCTTTTACAAACCGCTCTTGAGCAGATGGCAGGTCATTGCAGGTGTTTTTATATAAACAAACTGAATTTATACAAAGTGTATATCGCATTTTGTTCCTTTGTCTTGAAGTTATGCATTTAAATTTAGTTTGCTTAAATCAGTTTGGCACCGGTATACTTTGTACATGAGCAGTACATCTCGGGCTAGCAGGTAAGCGTGGCGGTTCGATGGAGCCCGCCGTGCTGAAATGTGTCCTGGCGTGACTGCTGGGCGTACACCCGCCTCGAGCAGGGCTGGTCTGGACTGCGACACTCGCAGAGGGATATCTCCGTCCCTCTCTCTGTTTTTGGTGGAGAGTAAGGCACCTGCGGGAAATAAAAAGGGACCTCCTTTAAAAATGGGCTTAATTCTGAAGAGCCGCTGCATCTGTTGCTTGTCCTTATTTTTCTCATTTCCGTGTTATTACCCCCCCCCCCCCCCCCCCCCCCCCCCCCCTTCAGCTGATGCCCCATTGCTGTGTTGCTGTTATGTACTGCTCTGCCCGGTGATGTGTCCTGAAGCTAATCTGTGCTTTGCCTTGGCTTTCTGCTCTGTGTTATCTTGGATGTTGTCACGTCTTACCCACCCACCCGTCCGTCCATCCCTCCCCCCTGTCTCGTCTGTAACGTTTTGTTTTGTCCTCCCCGTTACCACCATTTCCCCCCTTCTCCCTCCTTTTTTACGCTGCATCTGCATCGGCCTGTCTGATCCACTCCAAAATTTACCCCCTCCCCCTCCCCTCCTCCAAAATCCCTACCCAAAATTATCCTGCATCACGATTGGCTGGCTTGACGACGACCCCGCCCTCTGCTCCTCCTGTGTGCCTGCTTCCCCTTGGCCTGCCCTGCCCTGCCCTGCCCTGATCTGATTGGTGGCTGCTGCTTCGTGCCCTCTCTGTGATTGGCTATCCTGTGCGGAATGGTGTAGTTCACCAAAATATGGGCTTATTGCTGACAGGTACCACTTCTGTGAGAAGTGTTTCAACGAAATCCAGGGCGAGAACGTTTCCCTGGGGGACGACCCCTCCCAGCCTCAGACGTGAGTACCACCCCGTGCCCCCTCACACTGGCTTCCTCTCTCAGCGCATGACCGCTGTCCTCCCTCTGTTGCGTCCGTGGCAGCTGTAACCACTTCCCCCGTGAATTTTGCCAGTTCGGGTAGCGATGAATATTCTGTATTGATTCTCTATCTTGTTTTTCTTTCTTCCTCTCTTCTTTTAAAAAGTTTTCTTTTTAAGGATTAATTTTGAAGTGTGCTCTGTCAACCTGTAATCTTCCTCACCTGTTTCTTTTACTTTAAAGCCCTTCCTGTCACCCTCCCCTTCCTTCAGTTCCGCCACCATGCTGCCTCCTCTGCTCTTTCCTGGCTTTCCGTGTTTCCAGTCTCTCATTTAGCCGGTGTGAAAGTTTTAAAGATGTGAAATGTGCGTCATGTATGAGGGAGTGGTGTTAGGGTGTGGTCGGGAGAGGGAGGGGGCTGGATTGGGAGCAGGTGTGGTGGGTGGTGTTGGGTTGTAGGTGGTGTTGGGTTCTTGTAGGGTGAGGGGGGGGGCCGCATTGGGAGCAGGTGTGGTGGGTGGTGTTGGGTTGTAGGTGGTGTTGGGTTCTTGTAGGGTGAGGGGGGGGCCACATTGGGAGCAGGTGTCATGGGTGGTGTTGGGTTGTGGTAGGGTGAGGGAGGCGTGTGGATTGAGAGCAGGTGTGGTGGGTGGTGTTGGGGTGTAGTAGGGTGAGGGAGGCGGGTGGATTGAGAGCAGGTGTGGTGGGTGGTGTTGAGGTGTGGTAGGGTGAGGGAGGCGGGTGGATTGAGAGCAGGTGTGGTGGGTGGTGTTGAGGTGTGGTAGGGTGAGGGAGGCGGGTGGATTGAGAGCAGGTGTGGTGGGTGGTGTTGAGGTGTGGTAGGGTGAGGGAGGCGGGTGGATTGAGAGCAGGTGTGGTGGGTGGTTTTGGGTTGTAGGTGATGTTGGGTTCTTGTAGGGTGAGGGATGGGGCCGCATTGGGAGCAGGTGTGGTGGGTGGTGTTGGGTTGTGTTGGGTGGTGTTGGGTTCTTGTAGGGTGAGGGAGGGGGCCGCATTGGGAGCAGGTGTGGTGGGTGGTGTTGGGTTGTGTTGGGTGGTGTTGGGTTCTTGTAGGGTGAGGGAGGGGGCTGCATTGGGAGCAGGTGTGGTGGGTGGTGTTGGGTTGTTGGGTGGTGTTGGGTTCTTGTAGGGTGAGCGAGGGGGCCGCATTGGGAGCAGGTGTAGTGGGTGGTGTTGGGTTGTGTTGAGTGGTGTTGGGTTCTTGTAGAGTGAGGGAGGGGGCCACATTGGGAGCAGGTGTAGTGGGTGGCAGTGTGAACTGCAGCTTGACCTCAGAATGAGCAGCATTCGGCCTCTTGGCCTGGTGTTCAGTCTGGAGCAGGGATGGGGCCTGAGGCTAACAGAGCTCCGGTCCCTGACCCTGAACGCGTCCCACTCTAAGCCTGCCTCTGACCCCTGCCTTTCCCCTCCTTTCAGCTCCATCAACAAAGACCAGTTTGAGAAGAAGAAGAACGACACGCTGGACCCCGAACTGTACGTTTGAGCTGAGCTTCCGTTCCCTCTTTGCCTTTGGTTGATTAAAAACAGCTGTGATGGTACTTTCTAGTGATATTAGTTGACAGTAGTACATGGTAGGTGATTGGCGCTCTACATGATGTAGGTACACTACACAATGGTACAGTGCAGCATACAAACAATGGGTTTGAAAGTGCTGTACATAATAGGGTATTGCATGAATTAATTTTATTAGCCAATCAATTTTATGTGAAAATAGTTTGATGCACTTCATTTTGGTTAACATAGTTGTACTGTTCAGGATTAAAATAGAGAGGTGTTGGAAATCTTTCTTCTAGTGAATGGAAATGGGTTTAAGCCCATCTTGTGATCACTCACGGAGTAATCCTCTCTCCCTCTCTCTCCCTTTCCCTCTCCCTCTCTCCTTCCCTCTCTCTCCCCCTCTCTCTCTCTCTCCCCCTCTCCCTCTCTCCCCGCAGGTTCGTGGAATGTACCGACTGTGGTCGGAAAATGCACCAGATCTGTGTTCTACACCATGACACCATCTGGCCCTTAGGGTGAGGCTCAGCAGCAGTGATACTTCTGTCTCTCTCTCCTCTCTTCATTCCGCGCCTCCTGCGTTCTCTCGGTCATATATGTGTGCCTGAGTGTACGTTTGGTGAGATTACCTCTCTCGCCCCTGTTGTCCTTCCCTCACTCTCTCTCTCTCTCTCTCTCCCTCCCCCTCCCTCTCTCCCTCTCTCCCTCCACAGCTTCGTGTGTGACGGCTGTCTGAAGAAGGCCAATAAGTCCCGCCGAGAGAACAAGTACGCTGCGAAAAGTAAGTGCGTCAGTATGGGGGGGAATAGGGGTCCATCTCTGTCTCAGACCTGGGCCAATATCAGTCTGTTCTTCCTGTCCTCTTCTCCACATTAAAGATGCACTTCAGTTTAAAAAAAAAAAAAAAAAAAAAAGTCTGATGCCTTGTTTAGCGTTACTCGTCTTGTGTGAGCAGCTGAAGCGGATGCAGGTTCAGTGCCGGTCCCGGGGAGTGGGGGGGGGGGGGTAAGGGCTCTGGTCCGAATGTGCTCACGCCCCCGCTCCGCATGCGAATGTGTCCGTGCGCGGCACACGCCCGCCCCAACTCGGGTCACACCAGGCCAATTCCTGCGCTTCCGTTGCTCGGCAACAGATCTGTTTCCATGTTTTGAGGCGCCCGTTACTCCTTGACGATAGATTTGAATTCATTGGTTTGGAGGAAGTGGCTGTTGGCAAGGTTTCACAAGCAACCGGCTAATGACGACTCGCTGAGGAGAAATGACATCCTCATGCAAATATGCAGGAAAATCTAGAACTTTCTGAAACCATTCTGGTTTCAAATGACTAAAATGACAGCTTCTCTCAGTTTCATTGGACGGTTCGCAACACATCTATTTTTGCAGTCGGGCCTTTTATTGCAGTTAATATTATAAAACTCTCAGTAGCAGTGCTCCTGTACAAATATTTGCTGAACTTCTTCCAGCAAGATGTCATTTTCTGGGACACATTTACATTGCCGTTTTCTTTTCAATTACAGAAACGGGTAATATCATGGATTTGCAAACCGTTATGAAGATGATGTTGTACATGACATTAAAAAAAGAAAAAATGGTGTGCTTAGTTCTTCCTTCTCAGTGGCTCCAGTCCATAGGAGGTTAAGCATGTTTGAATGTGGCTGTATTATTCCCTCGCTTGAACAACCTTAATATTTGGGAACAATATATATCTTTTTTTTTAATTACATGCCTCAACCCATTCCTCCATAATAACCTCCAAGTAACCTTGGTTCCCTGCAATTCACTTGATGTCCTGTCACTTCTGTACATCTTGTTTCCTGTAAAATCGTTTGTAATTTTTACAAGATCTATTTCCATGTAAGCGGGCTAACCAATGAATAATTTAAGCTATTCTGCAGACCTTTACCCTGATAGTTTCCCCCCCACAGCCCTAACCATGTCTTTCCTCGCCTATCTCAGGTTTGAAATATTGATATGCCTGATGTCATCGGCCATCAAACCTCCATACCACTAACCTCTATCTCTACTCCTCTCTCAGGGCTGCCCCAGACCAAGCTGGGAAGTTTCCTGGAGGTGCGGGTGAACGACTACCTGAGGAGGCAGAGCCACCCGGAGTCGGGCGACGTCACCATCCGAGTGGTTCACGTCTCCGACAAGGTGGTGGAGGTCAAGCCCGGCATGAAGTCCAGGTGAGCAATGGGCGAAATGAGTGGAGGAAGGGAGGTGACGTTAAAGAGTGGAACAGGGAGTGATGTCAGAGCAGAGGGTGGATTGGTGTTTTTGAGAGTGTACAATGAGTGATGTGAAGGAGGAGTGATGTCAGCAGAGGATGGATTGATGTTTGAGAGTGTAGAATGAGTGGTGTGAAGGGGGAGTGGTGGTGTCAAGAGCAGAGGGTGGATTGATGTTTGAGAGTGTCCAATGAGTGATGCGATGGGGGAGTGATGTCAGAGATGAGGGTCGATTGATGTTTGAGAGTGTAGAATGAGTGATGCGATTGGGGAGTGATGTTTGAGAGTGTAGAATGAGTCATGTGAAGGGGGAGTGGTGTTGTCACAAAGAGTATCGTGTTTTGGTGAAATGTTCATCCCCCTGCTCGTTGGCTGACTTGCCCTCTCCTGTGTGTTTCCTGCAGGTTTGTGGACAGCGGGGAGATGTCGGAGTCCTTCCCGTACAGGACCAAGGCACTGTTTGCGTTTGAGGACATCGATGGCGCTGATGTTTGCTTCTTTGGCATGCACGTGCAGGAGTACGGCTCGGACTGCCCGCCGCCAAACCAGAGGTACGAAAAACCGCTGACATCGTTCACCTGGGCATGACATTCCAAGTACCCTGCTGCCTGACCTCATTACCCATCTGCCCTATTGTCCAGCTCGCCACACTTTGTCCATGGCTCATTATACTGATTTTAATTCAGAGGTACTTTAATGGGAGTACAGGCAGGGTAGTGTTATGTACATACAGCATTAACCTCTGTGTGTTTCTCCTGCAGGAGGGTCTACATCTCTTACCTGGACAGCGTTCACTTCTTCCAGCCACGCTTGCTTAGGACGGGCGTCTACCACGAGATCCTCATCGGGTACCTGGAGTACGTCAGGAGGCTGGGGTGAGGAGGCCGTGCCTGCGTCCGTTACTCTGTGTGCGCTCCTCCCTAACGGGGACTTGAGCTCCTCCCTAACGGGGACTTGAGCTCCTCCCTAACGGGGACTTGAGCTCCTCCCTAACGGGGACTTGAGCTCCTCCCTAACGGGGACTTGAGCTCCTCTCTAACGGGGACTTGAGCTCCTCCCTAACGGGGACTTGCGCTCCTCCCTAACGGGGACTTGCGCTCCTCCCTAACGGGGACTTGCGCTCCTCCCTAACGGGGACTTGCGCTCCTCCCTAACGGGGACTTGCGCTCCTCCCTAACGGGGACTTGAGCTCCTCCCTAACGGGGACTTGCGCTCCTCCCTAACGGGGACTTGCGCTCCTCCCTAACGGGGACTTGCGCTCCTCCCTAACGGGGACTTGCGCTCCTCCCTAACGGGGACTTGAGCTCCTCTCTAACGGGGACTTGCGCTCCTCCCTAACGGGGACTTGCGCTCCTCCCTAACGGGCCGAGCTGCCCGTGTTGTCACAAGTTGGTGTTTCTAACTTGGCCGGACCTGCTGGCTCTTTTCTCTGCAGGTTTACGACCGGGCACATCTGGGCCTGTCCTCCCAGCGAGGGGGACGACTACATCTTCCACTGTCATCCCATCGACCAGAAGATCCCCAAGCCCAAGCGCCTGCAGGAGTGGTACAAGAAGATGCTGGACAAGGCCGTGTCCGAGCGTATCGTACACGACTACAAGGTAGCTTCCGTGTATGCTGCATCGTTTTTGCTGTTTAATGAAGTGTTCTTGGGGTGCTGTCATGCTGGTCCATGATTCGTCTGCGCCCATTCGCACTCCCGTGTTCACGCCGTGCTAACCTGTCCCTCTGCTGTCCACCAGGACATCTTTAAGCAGGCGACAGAGGACCGGCTCACCAGCGCCAAGGAGCTGCCCTACTTTGAGGGCGACTTCTGGCCCAACGTCCTGGAGGAGAGCATCAAGGAGCTGGAGCAGGAGGAGGAGGAGCGGAAAAGGGAGGAGAACAGCACCTCCAACGAGAGCGTCGACGTGAGTAACGGAGGAGCTGGTGGAAGCCTTTCCGTCCGTGGGGTCGACGGACTGCCTGACCTTGTGCGTCCCCTCCTCCAGGCCACGAAAGGGGACAGCAAGAATGCCAAGAAGAAGAACAGCAAGAAGACCAGCAAGAACAAGAGCAGCTTGAGCCGAGCCAACAAGAAGAAACCGGGCATGCCCAACGTCTCCAACGACCTGTCCCAGAAGCTGTACGCCACCATGGAGAAACACAAAGAGGTGGGCCGCATAACTCATTTATACATACGTATACATACATATACACACTCGCACTCATTTTGCCGTTCGTTGAAACGGCGACATTACACGAGCCCGTGAAGCAGTCGGTATACTTTAGAGTTCGGTTGAAAGCCCTGCGCCGTCTGAGGCCGCCGCCTTGACCTCTCCTCTCCCGTCTCCTGGAAGGTGTTCTTCGTGATCCGTCTGATCGCCAACCCGACCGCCAACTCCCTCCCGCCCATCCTGGACCCGGACCCCCTGATGGCCTGCGACCTGATGGACGGGCGGGACGCCTTCCTGACGCTGGCGCGGGACAAGCACCTGGAGTTCTCCTCCCTGCGCCGCGCCAAGTGGAGCTCCATGTGCATGCTGGTGGAGCTGCACAACCAGAGCCAGGACCGCTTCGTCTACACCTGCAACGAGTGCAAGCACCACGTGGAGACGCGCTTCCACTGCACCGTCTGCGAGGTGAGGGGGGGGACTGGTGTCGCTTGGATTGTGCTGATGCCGATGCTGAAACCGTACTTTTAGAAATGCGGCAGACTACGTTACATTATTGGTATTTGGCAGATGCTCTTATCCAGAGCGACGTACAGTTGATTAGACTAAGCGGGAGACGATCCCCCCTGGAGCAGTGCAGGGTTAAGGGCCTTGGTTAACGACTGCGTGGATCTTTGGGGTCCCAGTCATGTGCCTTAACCACGACGCTACAGGCCGCCCTGACTATTTTTATTGCAAAGGCAAAAAAATTTGAACTGTTCTCTGAATTGTTGGAATTATTTGGCTGTGGATTGAGGGTAGGCAAGGCTGACCTGAGTGCATTGAAACCATTGCTTTATTGATGTTCGGGGCAGCACTTGCATGCTGCCAGCCATTTCAGTGGGTCCTGGAATGTAGGCGAGTTGAGCCATGAAAGGACTTGAAAAGTGCTTGAACTGGTAACAGGTGGGTGTAGGTACCCCAGCTGTGGAGGGAGTGTTGCCAAATTTGTGTTACCGTGGTGACGCTAACATGCCTCTCCTCCCCCCCCCCCCCCTCAGGACTATGACCTGTGCATCACGTGCTACCACGCGAAGGGCCACGAGCACAAGATGGACAAGCTGGGCCTGGGCCTGGACGACGAGAGCGGGGGCCAGGCTGCGGCCTCCATGCAGAGCCCCGGCGACTCCCGCCGCCTGAGCATCCAGCGCTGCATCCAGTCCCTGGTGCACGCCTGCCAGTGCCGCAACGCCAACTGCTCGCTGGCCTCCTGCCAGAAGATGAAGCGCGTGGTGCAGCACACCAAGGGCTGCAAGCGCAAGACCAACGGCGGCTGCCCCATCTGCAAGCAGCTGATCGCGCTCTGCTGCTACCACGCCAAGCACTGCCAGGAGAACAAGTGCCCCGTGCCCTTCTGCCTCAACATCAAGCACAAGCTGCGGCAGCAGCAGCTGCAGCACCGGCTGCAGCAGGCGCAGATGCTGCGCCGGCGCATGGCCAGCATGCAGCGGGTGGGCCAGCCCCCTCCGGCGGGCGGAGGGGGCGGTGGAGGTGGGGGAGGAGGTGGAGGAGCAGGAGGAGCGGGAGGAGGAGGGGGCGGTCTGCCTTCGCCGGGAAACTACGGCACCACCGGCCCCAGCACGCCCACTTCCTGCGGCACCCAGCCGCCCACGCCGCAGACACCCACGCAGGCCAGCATGCCGGCTGCCCCGCCCCTCTTGCCCCCGCAGCCCCACCTCGCGCAGATGCCCGGGGGCGGGGTGATGAACTCGCCCCCCCTGCAGCCACAACCCCAGCCTCCCCCTGGCCCGCACCCCAACAGTCTGCCCCCCTACGTGCCCCGGCCCCCTGGCTCCTCCCCGCACCACCCCCAATCCCAGGGGAAGCCGGGCCTGGGCCCCGCCACCCCGCCCCTACAGCAGCAGCCCCTCCCCCAGCCTCAGCCGCCCTCGGGCCCGCCCCCGGCCGCTGTGGAGATCGCCTTGAAGATCCAGCGGGAGGCGGAGAGCCAGAGGCACATGGCCCTGCAGTGGCAGGCGGCCCGCAAGATGCCCGCTCACCCGCCCCACCAGTCCCCGCAGCCCCCGGCCCAAATGGGCATGGGTCACCCGGGGGGCCCCGGGATGCCCCCTCAGGTGCAGGCTGCCCGGGCGCACATGGAGCAGCAGGTAAACCCGCAGCCGCAGGGCGGGGGTCCGCTCCCTCCCCCCCAGGCTCAGCAGCAGTGGGGCGGCCCGTCCATGCAGCCCCAGCAGAGGCCGCCGGGCATGATGGGCCAGATGGGTCATCCGGGGATGATGACCCCACAGCAGCAGCAGCAGCAGCAGCAGGGGCAGCAGGGGCAGGTGCGCGGGGTGGCGGCTCTCATGGGCGCGGCGGGCGGGGGGAACCTGCCCCAGGCCGGCCTGCAGGAGCTCCTCCGCACCCTGCGCTCCCCCAGCTCCCCCATGCAGCAGCAGCAGGTGCTGAACATCCTGCGCTCCAACCCGCAGCTCATGGCCGCCTTCATCAAGCAGCGGGCCGCCAGGTACCAGGGCGGCGCCCCCGCCCCGGGGATGGACGGCCAGCCGCCCGGCGCCAACCCCGGGGGCCCCCCGGCGGGCGTGCACGTGGGCCAGGCCGCGGGGATGTCCCCTATGACACCACAGCAGCAACAACTCCAACAGCAGCAACAACAGCAACTCCAGCAGCAGCAACTTCAACAACAACAACAGCAGCAGCAACTGCAGCAGCAGCAGCAGCAGCAGCAACTGCAACAGCAACAACAACAACAGCAGCAGCAGCAACTACAACAGCAGCAACAGCTACAACAACAACAGCAGCAGCAGCAACTGCAACAGCAGCAATTACAACAGCAACAACTGCAGCAGCAGCAACAACAACTTCAACAGCAGCAACTCCAACAGCAGCAACAGCAACTCCAACAGCGCCCTCTGCTGGCCGGGAGTTTGCAGCAACAGCAGGCTCAGGGTTCCTCCCTGGCCAACATGACTCCCCAGTTCAGAGAGCTGCTCATGAGGAGGCACCTCCAACAGCAGCAGCAGAAACAGCAGCAACAGTTCCAGCAGCAGCAGCAGCAGCAGCAACAGCAGCAGCAACAACAGCAGCAGCAGGGCTACCTGGGCCAGCCCCAGCAAGGGGGCCCCCAGCAGGGGCCGCCACAGGGCTACCCGGGCGGCGTAACCCAGCAGCAGATGGCTGCAGCCCTGCAGCAGAGACTCCAGCAGCATCAGCACCAACTCCAGATGCAGCAGCAGCAGCAGCAGCTGCAGCAGCAGCAGAACGCCATGGCAGGGCTGCAGGGGCCTGATGGTGCCCCAGGTGGTGGGGGAGGGCCCCCACCCCAGCAGCAGCAGCAGCAGCAGCAGCCGGGCCCCCCTCCGCAGGGGCCCCAGTCTTCCCAGGCCATGCTCCAGCAGGCCATTCAACAGCGGCTGCTGCAGCACCGCGCCGCCGGCGGGGGCTCTCCGGCCCAACTGGGCAGCAGCCCCATGAGCCCCCAGCAGCAGCAGCAGCAGCAGATGTCCCAGTCGCCCCACCTGCAGGGGGCGCCGCAGCTGTCCTCCGCCCTCAGCAGCCAGGTGCGCTCGCCCCAGCCCTCGCCCCGGCCCCAGTCCCAGCCGCCCCACTCCAGCCCCTCGCCCCACCACATCTCCCCCCAGACTCAGACCGGCTCCCCACACCCGGGCCACCTCCCCCCGCCACACCACCCGGGGATGGTGGGCCCTCCCCAGCAGCAGCAGCAGCAGCAGCAGCCCAACCCCATGGACCCCTCCTCCGCTTTTGGGGCCGAGCAGAGCGCCATGCTGTCCCAGCTGGGCGGGATGGGGGGTCTGCACGGGCCCGGGGCGGGAGGGGGCCAGGACCTGGCAGCGAACCTGAATCACAGTACTCTGGACATCATGTAGCATTCACAGTGCTTTCAGTACTTTTTTGGGGAGCTGGTTTTAGGTATTTTTTTGTTTTATTATTTAATATTTTTTCAATATAAGTAAAAACCTGAACTTCCTATGGGAGATGCTACAATACAGCCACAAATTAATGAATGGAAGAATAAATGAATGGTAAGTTATTGCTGTTTATATATATAAAAGTATATATATATATATTTTGCCAATTGTGTACAAAGTGGGGGGGATTTCTCTCCTTCAGAGAATGACAGGTGATATTTTTGGGAGGTGTTTGCCTTTAATAAATATTTTTAAGATTTTAAAAGCAGCAAAAAAGATTAAAGAGCAAAGTGAATTAACACAGTGGTCTTTTTTTATTATGCGTTTCTCTCCATAAACCAGTCATGATTGTATCCGTCTTGCAGAGTGAAGTGGATATTGTTATTAATTTGTCTTGATACAACCATCACATCATATCTTTCTTTAAAGTTTGGCCTTGCTTTTGTTCTTATTGTATTTTTTTTCCCCCTCTTTTTTTGTTTTGTTTTTGGGACGGTTCGTTGGCAAATATACTGCTAAAATGAGACTGCTAAAATTCTCAAAGAATATATTTTTGTTAATGACTGTTAAAGTGGAGTGGGGGGGGTTGGAATTGGGTGTGCTTGTAGAATTGTTCTGGGGGCAAGGGATTCAGGTTAACCTGTACAGTGTTGGAGGCTGAAATGTGTGATGGTTGTCTTGTGCGGGTGTATACCACTGGCCTATACCACTGGCCTTATACTACCGGTCTTTACAGAAATGCCAACTGAGCCCCCCCCCCCCCCCACCCCCTAACCCTAACCCCCCCCCCCCCCCCCTCCATCCTGTGAATGTGCACTCCTTGTATTTGACACACATGTAACATTGGACTTACTGCTGAATTTGGGGACGGGGGGTGGGAGGGGTTGGGTTTTGTATTATGTGGTGGAGCTATTGAGTGGGGCTGGCACCATTTTGAAGTGCACCAGTGGATTTATAAATTGGGATTGTACTGGAGAAACATGCAATGAAATGAACTCTACTGAAGGAATGATGCAGAGGGAAGGAATATGGGAGGGGGGGGGGGGGGGGGGGTGTCTACAAGGAATCCCCCCCCCCCCCCCATCTTTTCAGACCATGAGAAACTGCCCCCCGCCTCGCCTATGAAGTAATGCGCTGTCCCCTCTTCTCAATCTCTCTGTGCTCAGAACTTTGGGTTTTTAATTTAATATTTTTATTGTATAAAAGAAAAAAAGAAAAAAACTGGACTTAAATACTGTTTTTGTAATAAAAATTGAAATCTAAAAAAGATGTACAAACATTCAGACCGACCGACAGACAGATGGACAGGGAATTTTCTTTTTCTTTTTTTCTGTATTCCTATATTTTCCCCAACAACTTAGTTTCTTTGGAATTGTTGAAATAATTTGGAGAGACAATTTAAAGCTTTAGAAATCTGGACGGGGTGGGGTGGGGGTGGGCTGTAGTTGACCAGCACCAATGCGCCTTTTGTGTAAGTTTAAAAGATTACGTTTATTCAAATAATGACACTGCGATGCTGTAAAGCGACAGACACACACGCACGCACATACACGCCCACGCATGCACACACGCAGACACACACACACTGTTGTGGGAACACACAATCACAATATGTTCACACTATTTTCCTTTAGGGGTGGGATAGAGGAAGGTACCATACAATGTAAACAGTGGCAATATGGCTTGAGACTTATTTTGTAAAAAACAAAACAAAAAAAAAACAAACGTAAACTCCTTTTATATATAGATATATTATTTAATTTTATTTTTTGAAAAAGGAAAACTTGAACCTACAGGAATTAATACTTTTTTTTTGTACTGAAGATGTAAATGTGATGCAAAATGACACTGAGTTCGTACATGTCCCTCATGGGAGTACTGAGAGATATCACGCCATTCTGAAGATCCAGTTGGTATACATGCATATATAAGTACATACTGAATCGCTGTATAGACCACAGCCACACAACTCTTTCTTTCTTTTTTTTTTTTCCTCCGAGAAATGGACTCAGACCGAGGGGGAAAAGACTCTTTGTTTTGTTTCAAAAGGAAACTTTGGCCACTTGTCTTGTTGACATATTTTGGTGCTTGCTGAAAGGAAGCAAAAAATGAACTTTTGCTGTTTTTTTTTAATTATAATTATTATTTTGGTGGTCAGTTTTTTTGCCAATTATTTAATTGTATATTAAAGTATGTTTGTACCATTGGAAAAATACATACGCTGGTTGTGGAGTTTTTCTTTAACTTTTCGTCACCAGTTGCCCTGGATGAGGGAACGGGAAGCTCCGCCTGACTGATTGACTTTCTACCCTCTCACGCTTCCACCTCCTTTATTGTAGGGGATGAGCAAATGTTTTATGTCAGTGGTTCCCAAACTCAGTCCTGGTTTGCATACACACCGCTATGCAAATAGCTATGTTGCCCATGTTCATATTGTGCTTAATGAGCCATATTGCAGCCAGTGCATACATTTTGTAGGAAAATTGCATAAAAAGTGCTAAATTATTTTTGAACTGATCAAATTAAAGACTGGAGTGGAAGAGTAGGCTCCTAATTTGTGGAAGTGTTTACACCTGGCCACCAAAACTAACCATTTTAAAGATAATGCAAATTATAACAAGGAAAACCTGCATTGTTGATACTTCAAAGAAAAAAAAATTACAAATTCAATTAAACATGTTTAACTATGTAATTAACTACCTAATTATGTGCCTATTGGTTACCCTCAATCTTTTTTATTCGTTACGTCTTGTAATTGTTTGCAAGATGGTGCAATAGGCACAATTTGAACAAGGAAATTGTATTCTTCATGCCATTGCAAAGTATGAAGGCATAATCTGTCTGAGATGAAAAGCGGCTAATTAAGAAAGATGAATTGCTTGTTAAAATTATTTGATGGCAATTGGGATTGGAAGAAAAACCATCAAACACAGGGGTACTCCCAAGATCAAGTTTAGGAACCAATGTTTCATGTTGTGTTGCATTTTAATGCTCTCGTACGCCACATTCTGTACCCCGTGAATGGTTTATCTGGTTTAAACTCATCCAATACTGACCATCCACATGGTGGGAAAGGCTTTGAAAGGGATACTCAAATTTGGCCCTTGAGGACTAGTTTTCTACCTGTCTGTTAATTAATCAATTAATGCCACTGATTTGCCAAAGATGAACCATTCTTGGTTTGTGGGATTTGTGAGATTCGATTTGAGCTTGGGTCGATATATTTGACCCGTTAAGGTAAACTCAGAAACATTCGGTCATGGCATGGATGTAACCACCTGGGTCAGGGTCAGGTACTTTATTAAAGTGTTGACTACAGGCCTGTGGTCCATTGTATCTTAAGAGGCCTGCTTGCATGCTGTGCTCTCCTGGAACCAAGGGAAGAATCCCCCTCCCTGCCTCCAAAAAGGGGGATAGAGACTGTGGTACGCATCATCATTGACATAACCTGCCATGTTCTCATTGACATCAAAGCAAAGCAAAGCAAAGCAAATGCCTGCAGCAATGCATCGCTCTGTATCTGACCTGAGCCCTGTAGAGCTTGGCATAATGCCAGAATGAGGTGGGACATTGCCTATATGGCTGCTATATCTTTTCTCCATGTGAGGAGATCGCCCATGGCGGCATTGCGGTCAGGCAGTGCGGGCATCTGCTCAGGGGGCTTCATCAGGGGGGACGGTATGAGGGAGGCAATGTTCGGATTTAATAGGGGGCACTTTGCCCAGCCCATAGCTACCTGCACCCTGGTCATTCCCTGGAATGTTGTATTGTAGCGTTATGTTATTGGACTTCTGTGCTCATCTTGGGTCTGTCCATAACTGACACCATGTTCAAACACAAGGACGTTCATACGTGTATGTGGTACCGGAACGCCAAAGGTTGATGATCAGTTTCATCAGACTACAGAAACATGTGGCCATATGTTTTGAACACTTAGGTGAGGAGAGGAGCTGAGCTGTCACCTGATCACCATTTGGTGGTGAGTTGATTCAGAAGGTGAGGTAAGCTGCCAGACTGACCAAGTGGGTCTATCTGGACTGGTTAGATGAGGTGGGTTTGAAATTACATTTAGCCTTGACATTTAGCGTCTGCCAAATGACTAAAATGTAAATGATCCCATGATGTAAAGTAATCTGACCTCTGCTGGAGCTTCCGTGCATTACCATATGCTGAAATACCCACATGCATCAACCTTCTTTTCCCGGTTTTAGTATCTAAAATGCCCACAAAGTGTGCAAAAAGCAGTGACACAGGATTTTTGAAATGTCCCTAACCCCTCCCACTCCACCTCCTGTGGTCAGCCCTCTGCGTTAACATTTAACAACGTCGCCGATAATTACGCAAAAAAATACGTCACCGTCACGTGGGGAATTGTTTTACAAACAGCTTGGACTAGCGGTTAGACCGTTGATTAGATTGCTTCACTAACATCAGTGTGGAATGCAAATGAAAAACTCCAGGATATGAAAAGTTAAAAAACACAAAAAATGTGTGTGTGCCTTTAAGAGAAAGTGCTTAAAAACCTTTTCAGTTAGGTAAAAAAAAAAGTATAATTTCAGTTTTATTCAGTATGAGAAATTTGCAAAAGCAGAGGAAATCAGAAAGGGGGCAAATATTTTATCACGCACTGTTATCATGGGAACATGTTTAGTTGTCCTATACAGGTTCCTTATTTGCATGTCTTGTTTTTAGTTTTACATCGTGTTCATCTTCTGATTGATTGTATATCAGTGTTTAGCTAAAATTTCACAGCAGATTTCAACAGCAAAAATATGAATGTGTGAAAGCGGTATTCAAAAGAGTCAAGCTAAATCTTGTAGATCAGTGATTTGCAAATGTTTGCGAGTGGATAGGCAAATACGCACATTTCTCCACTAAGATTTTCTTTGGAGGTGGCACTGTGGGTGGCGCTGTTGCCTCAAAGCAAGGTCTGCGGATCGACTCCTGGCCGGGGCCTTGAGCGAATAGTGTGTACCCCGCAACAGCTCAGACCTGTGCAGGTGCCCTGGGCTCGGCCGCGGACAAGGCCCGTGTCTGAATCGATGCACTGATAACGGAAGTAGATAATGGGAAAAGCAGAAATCACCACGTCACAAGTAAAATAACTAAAGTATATAAAATATTGGCCAACTA
Organism: Conger conger; assembly: GCF_963514075.1. Lineage (NCBI taxonomy): Eukaryota > Metazoa > Chordata > Actinopteri > Anguilliformes > Congridae > Conger > Conger conger. Next base: position 73,765,559 of record NC_083761.1, read on the forward strand.
TTTATTTAAAGTACAATAAAAATGATATAGGTATGCTTACCCATACAAAGACTGAGAAAATGTAAAAGGACCTTTACAACAATTAATCTTTCATTTGTAAAGTGCGGTTCGCATTTTTACTCAACAGTGAACAAAATGCAGCCAAAGCAACCGTGTACTTACTGTATGCTAATCTCTACACGTCTACTCACCACAACAGCATCGGAGCCGTCACAGTAAAAAAAAAACAAAAAAAACATCTTACCATTGCACAAAGGTTTCTTGCAAAATAAATAATTACATTCAGTCGATTATACAAAAATAATGGCAGACTCATTTCGGTTTAAAAAATAAATGACACCATATGTTTTTCTCTTCCCCTTTATAAAGTGTAAACAGACAGCGGAGCCAGTCCGTGGTCTAATTCCCTTCACGCTCAGTCTATTCCTTCATTTTCAGCCCAAAGACAGTTCAGGGTGTCACCCCTTTTACCCCTCCAAAAAGCAGAGAGGTGGGAAGACCAGAGTCTTTTTTTGTTTGGCGGGGGGGGAAATACCAATTTTCAAGAATAACATGGCAAAACCCATGTATTATGATTGTATAGAATATAGAGACAACGTGAAACTAATGTCAGCTCGCCTTGACAAACTGCAGACAAACAGGGATGAAAACGTTTCTACAGCTTCTCCTATTAACGGTTTCCAATTGGGGGGGGGGGGGCAGGGAAATACCCGATTTCCCAAAAAATATTCCATCTCCCTCTTTCAAGTTTTGAATATACTTCATACAAGTTTTATGATCACAACTGTAGACAAAAGATAATTTACAAATTTGTAGTATTCCACTGATATACATTCTACATTCGCAATGTACCTGTGTTTGCATCAACGCCAAGGCCTCTGCACAGTGCATCCAACATGATGTAATTTCTGAAAAAGGCTTGTCAGTTATACAAAAGGCGTTTGTCCGTCTCTGTATCCACAAGTCAGCCCTGGACTGAATGGAAAACACTGCCTGGGAAGCACGTGTCCGCTGGCCCTGCTTCTGCTCAACTCTGGAAAGGCTAACCCTGCACGTGCCATAGAGACGGAACCCATACACGAGAAATAAATAAATAAATACTCAATAAATATGCTGAACCTACCATCATGGAGCTGCGTACAAATGCCATGAGATAAATACAGTGCGATACAGTATCTATTACGCCTAACTGGGTTCCCACTGCACTTAAAAAAGTCTGACAAGGCCATTGATCAGAATAATAATAATAATAATAAAAAAGTTGTATGAAATGTTTGATAACACTCTAAAATTAGCACATTCTTCTTGTGCATTAGTCGGATACAGACAACACTGTACTCAGCAGAATAAAAGCCATCTAATATGGAAATGTTGTTCCAACTTGTTCCACATCTGTTTTGAATTAGATTTTAGCTGTAATGTTTGAAGCTCTGAGGCTGGCTGCGTCCTACAGCTCACCATTAATTTTATTCCCAGTGTAAACACACACGCACACAGAGCAGGAGTGCTAGGGCAATGTAACAAGTACAATTATGATTGTACACCTGAATGCAAGTGCGTGCGTACATGCTGTACGAAGCGTGCATCAGTTTGGCGGAAGTCACAAGAAGGAGAGGATGTCCAAGAGACGAGATGGAGAAGACCGGTTTGTCATATACCTACGACATGTACATCAGAGGAAAGGGCGGCGAATTGACGAATTGACGGGCAGCTGATGAAATTGGGAGGTATGCAAGACCGTGTGAGAGGGTAAGACTATGTCAGCCAGCCTCCTCCATCTCTCTCTTGCCCTCTCTCTATGTGCCCTCCCATCTCCTCTCTTTCCCTTCATCAGGACTCCAGACCCCAGCCCCGAAAAAATCCTTTAGCCGCCAGGGCCTCTCTGAAAGTCACTGTCAGTGAGTTTATGGTGACGTCAGTCACTGTCACCTCCCCTGGACCAATCACGGGACTCCAGCTCTCTGACCTCTCAGTCACAGTCAGTTCCACAGGCTCCTCTGAGATGCTCCAATCACCCGCTCTGCTCGAGCTGGAGCCTGGGAGAGAGAAAGAGAGGGGGGTTATGTTTACTCATAACTTACGTCATAACTCATTACGTCATAACAAGGTGTCACATGTCTCCGGAAAATTTTATAAACTGGCGCAATCACAGTGCATCACATCAGCCCCATAGAGGGAACACGACTGACAACAGAGTACTAGGCCAAGGAGTCAAGCCACTGCTCGCATGCTGTCTGACCGACGAGCATTTACCGGTCCGAGTATCTCTGTGCATGTCAGGAACTCTTTCATCTTCCTGTCCGGCCTCCTCCTCTTCCTCCTCCACCTCCACCTCCACCTCCACTCCCTCCTCCTCCTCCTCCTCCTCCTCCTCCTCCCTCTCGCCCCAGTCCTCGTCTGGGGGATCCTGTGCGGGTTTGGGGGGTTGTGGAGGAGGGGCGAGGCGCAGGAATCTGGACGCCCTCTGCTTGCTCTTGCGCCGAGCTAACCGTCGATACAACCCTCCTCCCGTCGCCCGGGCCTGCTCCCCGCAGGACCCCGGCCCGCCATCCAGTGAGCGCGTGAGGGAGAGGCGCAGGCGAGCTGGGGGCTTCTCTGAGGCCTTGTGGGCGCTGCGGAGGTCCATGGTGTAGATGTTCTACAGGAACACAGAGAGTCCTCAGACTGAAGACTGAACTATGGCTTCGCACTCATGGGGGAAAGGACGTGTTTTTAATGAGGTGTTAACCACGCTTCGCTTTGAAAGGTGGCCTGTAGTGTAGTGGTTAAGGTCCATGACTGGGACCCGCAAGGTTGGTGGTTCGATCCCCGGTGTAGCCACAATAAGATCCGCACAGCCGTGGGGCCCTTGAGCAAGGCCCTTAACCCTGCATTGCTCCAGGGGAGGACTGTCTCCTGCTTAGTCTAATCATCAGTACGTCGCTCTGGATAAGGGTGTCTGCCAAATGCCATTAATGTAATGTAATGTAATGCTTCAGTCCCAAACATGGACATGGGGCAGAGCGTGAAACACAGACTGTACCTGCAGAAGGAGCCTCTTGGGTTTGGGCCCTCTCTTCCGATAGCCAAGGGCCCTGTCCTTCTGCTCTCTGGAGTGGCAAAAACGAGAGACTGGGTCAACAGTCAAATCTGACTGTTATGTTACTTGGCAGGAGGGGATTTGTACCCTATTTGTTTTATTTTTAATGCTCCCCTTCCCCCTTTTGAACACCAATTTGGAATATCAATTGGGCCAAAAGGCCAAATTAGAATCCTTAAAGAGTTCTACTTACTTCTCCTCATAGGCCAGGACCAGGCGTGGGTCCAGAATGTGTTCCTCTGGTTCCCAAGTGCTGTATCTGTCAGAAGTTACAACACAGAATGCACATATATCAGAGCTGGCCAACTGGTATGGAGGAAAAATATGTACTGTATATATTATTTGTTTTGGCACAGTATGGATGTGAAATGATGTAGCAGGGAGAAGTCCCTTCCCTGAGGACAAATGGTGAATTTGCCACCTGGAAAATAGTTTGAGAAAGAGTGACAAGCACCACTTGTGGTGGTGTTTGAGTTTAAGCAGGACAGTGGCAAAGGTTGCTTCAATTGCTATTTTTGGTAAAGGACATTCTGTCTTATGTCTGGGGCTTCAGATAGTGTAGTCCTTTTTTGGAAGATCCCTGGACAGGTGTTGGAATAACATTTGGGAAACCAGTTTGTTATCAAAGTCGCAGAGTCCAATTCAGAGTCCAATTTTCTGCCCGTACTACACTACATACATTTGATTGCCGTTATCACTGATGGGTTTGGTGCACCTTAAATAAACTTCTGAAGCCTGAGCTCATGAAGCAAAGACGCAATGCTGGCCTACATAAACATAGGTACATAATACTTGGCCTCTGCTCTTGTAAGCTAATTAGATAATGGTTTGTATTAACACACACACATACACACACAATACTGACCATGGGGTCCGCAGAGACTAGGCCTGTTTTATGTATTTGTAAAGACAGAGAGAAAGAGAGTGACTGCAATATTTGTACTCAATTCTATTTGCATATAGGGCAAAATTGCAATATAGTGCTCCCCAATAATACAGCAGGGATCATGTCTTTTGGAATGAATAACATCACAAAGCCGTCACTAGAATTGGTATGTTTGCAGTGCCCCCATCCTCCCATACACAACACTGTAATCAGAGATTAATATACACTTACTTGGGAGGCCATCCCTTCCACTTCAGTAAGTATTCCACATTCCCCTATGATGAAGAGAGAGAGAGAGAGAGAGAGAGAGAAAGAGAGAGAGGGAGGGAAGAAGGGAATGTGAGAGAGGGAGGGGGGGTGAGAGAGAAAGAGAGTGTGCAGTTACAGCAGTATGTATCATCACTGCCTTGCATTTTGGTCTCTTCTCATTGATGGGCCGTTACACTGGTACTGAAAATAACTAAACCGTGACATGGTGCAAAAAAAAGAAAGTACGATTTCTATTGATAATACTGAACGTTACCGATGACGTAAACTTTTAAAGGGTCGGAGTGCAGTGACAGCTCATTGTGGTGACGTCACCGCACATGAACGCACTAGCGACAAAGAAAGCCCGTTTTGGACCACCCCCTCCTGCCTCACAAAACATTCTAGAATATTTTGCGACGCTGCAGGGGGTGGGGCCATGATAACATAATAAGTAAATACAACAGTGTTGCGCAACGTGCGCCACTGTGCCGTTCTCTCCAAAGCGGAACAAGTACTGATGGCCGCGTGCGTTCTCCCACCTTCTTGTTTACATCAAAGATGACCGATACGCTAAAAAATCCTAGCAACGTCAACCTAGCAAACAAAATGAGAATATCACGGAACTGAATTAAAAGCATTCATCGCAAAGATTATATCAACAAATCCGCACAATATGATAAAGTCTGATCTGTATTAATGTGTGGACAAGTATTATTTATAAGCGTTCAACAAGCATTACGCTGTTAGGCTATTATTTTTCATAATACATTTAGAAATTACATTATGATATTTTAATATAAGTACAACATATTCAGGAATAAACATATACTGCTTATCTTTACGAAGTCGGTGTTAGCCCCATTGGCTTGACTGCCAAGATTACTTCCATCTCCAGGCGTTTATAAATAAACTGCGTAGCTCAATATACAATCGTCCACTACTAGTGTAATCTGTTCTGTTGACGCACGGACAACACTTGAGTCCATTTACGAGCCCTGAATCACCCTTCATAACATGCATGCAGTACGCGACGCAACACAACAGGAATACACTTACACATTAAGTTAAAGAGGCACTGCCTACGCCCCCGCCCCCTCCGGTAGGGTACACGATGTTTATATCAGTAGATAAAAGTAGCGGTTCAGGTGCATTTTTGAATCCCTTCAGCAGCTCCATTAAAACATATGCCCATCCACCACGTAATGCTCTGTGCACTTGGATGTTTTGCAGATAGCGTATGATTTTGCAAAATAATATTGAATCACAAATGTAAGGCTCTATGTACGTCTTCAAATGTAGTTATTACAAACGCGTTATCTGTCGTCACCCGTCATGCACACTTATTACTTACCTTTCTAACTCTCTTCTTGGTAATCGATTCTACGGCAAACACTTGTTCGCCTATCGCTGACAGTTCCATGACTGTTCTGCTCTATACACACGCGTTCAATGTTAATATTCACCGTTTGCCTGGATAGTCCTGTTCCTTTGCAAAGTACTTTAAATTGAAAATCCAGGCTGACACGTTTCAGAACGCAACACACCGCCCCAAATACTCCCCTCTTTACAGAAGCGTCAGGTTTGTTTCTGTTTCAAATGTTTTTTATCGTTTCATTTCCTGATATTTGCCCTCTCCTTCTGTATAGGGAGTTTTCAAATCTGCGACACATCTGCACTGCTTAGCGCGTCCCCGTGCGACTGAAAGCGCGTCCACGAAGCGCGCTTGCCTTAGCCGAGCAAGGCACACAGGATCGCGCACACTAATGGGAGCACAAAGTAAAAAAAAACTGATTTAGGTCCACTGATGATTTGTGTTGTTATTCAATTAGGTGGTATCACATTACCACAATAGCACGCAAACAGGAACAGAAATCCAAAGCATACTTATATTTACACAAATATTTACATGACGTATAATATCAATTTTAATGTGGAGAAAATGGCATACATTAAATAGAACTGTCCCCAGGTCCCCTTAAAATAGAAGAGGAGGAAGTCAAAACCAAACATGAGAAGGGGAGACTGGAGAGGGCAAGAGAGATTATTCTAGAAAAACCCTATGTTCAATGTCACTCATTTGATTTTAATTTTTACTATGCAGATAAACTATGTTTGGAGATTACTTTCAAGCTTGCTCTTTTTGTAAAGTAAAGACATGTAAATACAGGGTACAAATTCCCGGTATTTATGCTAAGGCTCTCTCAAGCAATCTTAAATGTAATTTAGCAACAAATATCTCTTTATACTGCAACTATAACCCACTATTATTAATATTTGAAATAGCTGTATTAAGCATGAAATATTAACATTTTCATGTCAATCTTTTAAACAAATTCTTTCAGACTTCCACAGTCAACTTCTCAATAAGTCCTTTATATTCCAATAATTTATAAACTCCTGGTCAAAAGTTTCCAATCACCATGTCCTTTTCTGCTTTTTCTGATTTAATATTTTATTTTCTCTGTTCCTAATGAAACAATTCACACATGGTCAAGCACCGGCTCAGATCCCTTATTAAAGGGTTATACATATTCATTTCACCATGCAGTAATTACAAATGAACATAATGTCAAATAAAAGAGTCATGTTTCGTATTTGGTTGCATATACTTTGCATGCCATGACTTCCTGATGTCTGTTGCCTATCAATATCATCAATGTCTGGATATCTTATTTTCAGGTTGTCCTATAAACTCTTTGCATTTGAATGGATCTCTATGGGAATCTACTGTATATCTAGCAGCAGCACAGTAGTTTGAGGCAAGTTTGATACCTTGGATCATCAATAACATAAAGCCATTTAGCCAACAAATGTGTTCCATACTGTATCAGCGTAATTTTCAGCTGAATCTAGTCCCATTGTTTGAGAGAAAATAAACTATTAAACCAGAAAAAAAATCAGAAAAAGGCAAGGTGATTCCAAACGTTTGACTGGAGGTGTATATATTTATCTATATATAGTGGTCTGCTCTTGAGGCTGCCTTCACTAATGGAGAATCTATCTTTAGTGCAGTGGTTAGTGCAGGAGAAACCAGAGTTCACACACACTCAAAATAAAGGACATTTTGAGAAAATACGATTTTAATGCAATATTATGCCTTATAATAATATATACTGTATATACATTTTTTTTCTTACTTCCATTTTCAGTTCCAAGGCAGCTCCAGCTTGTGAGCAACATGTCAACATCCTCAATACAAAATGTCTAATCCCCATCATCTTCACTCAAGACATCTGCTCATGTACCATCACTGTCCAGAGGTGACCACCCGACCTCTGGACTGCACACAGGTACGACTGTAAACCAAAGCACGAACGCAGACAGCAGTAGGCCTGTGTAACCAACATGAGGAATAAGCCTCTACTGTGGACAAAAGTGAACTTAGACGCAAAATAGCAATTCATTAAGATACTGTATGATACTCAATGACTGCAGTGCGACCGTAATGTACTGCCATGGACTGGCTTCAGCACCCCCCCGCAACCTTGACTGAGCCGGTTGAAAAGCGAACAGATGGCTAATACGAGTTTGTATTGTGCCGTTCAGCTTATTAAAGACAGGAGGCTTAATGAATCTGAGGCGAGAGGCAGATCTTAACCTTTGTGATCAGAGCTGAAAGAGAGAAAATAAAGTGTAGAAGCAACAAAATGGAGGTGCGTGTAAATGTCAGGGTGAAAATGATGGAGTGATGAAACTTGAGTTTTAAGAAATGGGACAAGCATGAACACAGAAGCACTGACCGCTCCCCAAAAAAAGTACTGAAAAGTAACATTGAAAAATATAGAATATATATATATATATATATATATATATATATATATATTTTAAAGTGCTATGACCTGAAACACCAAAGCTGATGTCCATAAATATGCGTTGGGACTGAGCATCTGTGAGTGTCCAGTTCTTCAGTCTCAGCTGTCAGAAGAGGGTAAACAAAAGAAAAGTGGCTCCTCGGCTGTTTTGCGTCACCCCCACCTGTTCCACGATTTTACACTCCAAACCTGGTAAGCTGAAGGTCTCTCCGAAAACCAGGCCAAAACACTCAACAGGCGTCAGACCTCCACGTCTGCTGAAGTTCAACCTCGGCCGGAACGACCAGTAGCAGTTCACAGTTCTTTTCTCGTAGCTGGTGTCGTAAGAACTTCCTGTCAAATAAAAGAATGTTGGGAGTAAGGGTGATGGGCAGGTAAAATGAATGGCTATTTGCGTCAATTTCAAATGAACACAACTGGCACATTCAATTACACAGCCGGTTTACACAATCGCAGTGATGCGAATAGCAATTAATTGCCCTCGGGCCGATGCTGGAACAAGATGAACAATTACAATATGCAGGCGACCATAACAAAACCCATTTTCATGCTGTATCAAGTGCAAAAAAAAAAAGTAGCCAATTCCGCCACTGTGTGCAGCTCAATTGCTAAGCTGGCAGAAATATTGGGAAAATGCTACTTGTAGCGGATGGAAAGCACCCAAGATTTCGGCAGAAGCTGAACAAACTGTTCTCTTTTTAGGATCCGAAGAGAAAAGCGTGTAAACCGTCAGTGTGAAACCGAAACGAACAAAAACTACTGGTCGCTGTTTTTGTAGAGACACCGTTAGATTTAAAGGTACAATAGGTAATTTCAGAAGAATTGCAGCAAAAAACACGCTCAGACCACAACACTGTTTATCCCACCCCTTCTCTGTGAACGCGCTGACGTTTAAACGCCATTGGCTGTGGCAATTAGAACCAATTTTCAACAACTGAGCTTGAATTCTTATACAGCTAAACGATATTTTGGTACAGAGTGCCGGCTCGTCAACTGCATATTTTGAAACCCGGATTTAAGGACTATGAACACAGGCAGAAGGTGAGTCAACATGCCAGTGAGTCTTTTTCAATCATAGGATGGAATTTACAATGGTCTTGTAACAATATTTTAACACAAAAATCTTACCTATTGTACCTTTAAACGTAAATGAAAGGGAGCAGTACCTGAGCTCCTCGGGGGAGCCGATGGCCTGGGGGCAGCGCAGTTTGGAGTCCAGGTTGTAGTAGATCCCGGCCACCTCCCGCACCCCGATCCAGTGCTGCCGTTTGAGGGGGAGGCGGAGGGGGCCCCAGCACATGTTTGAGGGCACGTTCAGGATGAAGCCGGTCACATTGGGCAGGGCGATGCTGGACACATCCCTGAGGGAGAGCGGGTAACACACTGACTGACTGGCCACGCTGATTGACTTACCACGCTGACTGACTTGCCACGCTGACTGACTGGCCACGCTGACTGACTGGCCACGCTGACTGACTGGCCACGCTGACTGACTTACCACGCTGAATGACTGGCCATGCTGAATGACTGGCCACGCTGACTGACTGGCCACGCTGACTGACTGGCCACGCTGACTGACTTACCACGCTGAATGACTGGCCATGCTGAATGACTGGCCACGCTGACTGACTGGCCACGCTGACTGACTGGCCATGCTGTTTGACTGGCCACGCTGACTGACTCATCACGCTGACTGACTGACTCGTCACGCTGACTGACTGGGCACGCTGACTGACTGACACATTGACAGACTGGCCATGCTGACTGACTGGCCACGCTGACTGACTGGTCACATTGACTGACTGGCCACACTGGCTGTGGTTATAGATGGCCTTTGTGGTGTATGAGAAATGGTGGCCTGTAAGGTACATGACTGGAACACACAAGGTCAGTGGTTCAATCCCAGTGTAGCCACAATAGGATCTGCACAGCCGTTGGGCCCTTGAGCAAGGTCCTTAACCCTGCATTGCTCCAGGGGAGGGTTGTCTCCTGCTTAGTCTAGTCAACTGTATGTCGCTCTGGATAAGAGCGTCTGCCAAATGCCATTAATGTAATGCAATGACAGGGTGGCAGTGTAGAATAACAGTGAGGATTCCAAATCAGTGGCTGCAGGTCCAAACCATCAAATAGGGCACCGTCATCATTCCCGTGACAAGGAGCTCATCCGAATTAACAAGTACAAAAGTCCTGCTCTAAATAAGGATAATTTGTTTCAATAGCAATGCTGTCAGCAGCATTGGATAAGGGCATCTGCTATGCAAATGAACAATAAAAAAAACCCCAATGCAGCGACTGGGTGACATTGTACCGTAACACACAAACAGCACCAAGAGCGAACAGCGCTAACTGTGCGATAGCCGCGTCTGTGCCCGGGCCGTACCTCCTCTTGTCCCACCACACCGCCTCCGATCCTCGAGTCTGCAGGGCGGCCATGATCACGTTGACGTCGTAGTTTCCGTTTCCCAGCATGCCCTTCTTGTGGGGCGTTACCAGCGTGCTGGGAGAGAGCCTGCGGAGACAGGAAAGGTCAGGAGGGAAAGGAGGGTCTTCTGCTGCTGTAGCCTATTCACTTGGAGATGCTCTTCTGCGTAACACTGTTATAATGTGTGGTTATCTGCGTTACTGTCCCCTCCCTGTCAGCTCTGACCAGTCTGGCCCTTCTCCTCTGACCTCTCTCATTAACAACACATTTTTGCCTACACTGGATGTTTTTCTCTGAAAACTCTAGAGCAGAACCAACCCTGGTCCTGGAGAGCTACTGGGTCTGCTGGTTTTTGCTGTTACTCTGCACTTAATTCATCAATTAGAGCAGATGATTACACAGCTAACTCACCTCACCTGGTTACCTGGGTCTCAACAGGGTGCTGATTTTAAGGTGTAAACAAAAACCAGCAGACCCAGTAGCTCTCCAGGACCAGGGTTGGTAACCTCTGCTCTAGAGACTGTTGTGTGTGAAAATCCAGGGAGATCAGCAGTTTCTGAAATACTGAAACCACCCTGTCTGGAACCAATGATCATTCCACGGTCAAAGTCACTTAGATCACTTCCCCATTCTGAAATTTGGTTTGAAAAACAGCTGAACCTCTTGACCCTCTCTGCATGCTTGTAGTTGCTCACTGAGTGTATTTTATTATGTATATATGGAATGAGCATCCATGTAGCCTAGTGGCTAAAGTGATTCAAGCCTCAGTGGAGCCGCATTGCTCCAGGGGGGGATTATCCCCTGCTTAGTCCAATCAACTGTAAGTCACTTTGGATAAAAAGCGTCAGCTGACTAACATATTTAAATGCTAACCTCACCTCTGGTAGATGTCCTGCAGCGTGTCCCTGCTGAAAGCCGCCCCGTCCTGGAAGACGTTATTGAGCGCGTGCAGAGCGCACAGCTCCCGCCGCTGCTTCTCGTGGTAGATGGGCGGGGCCTGGGGCGGGGAGAGGCGTGGATTTGATCCCGACCCCGCCTCTCCTCCGCCCTGGAGTCCTGGCCCCTTCTGCTTGCTGAGTTTCCATGGCATGCAGCCCAACCCCTGGAGTCCCCCGACCCCCCTCCCCCTCCCAGCCCCCGGAGCACTCCCCATCACCGTGCCAACGTCTCTCCGCGGCAACCATTAACAAGCAGGAAGGGGAGGGGTCTGCCCATTTTTGAACCCCTCCCTCATCTAAGTTACCCAAGGCTTATTAATGATGGAAAGGAAAAATAAACATATATGAACTGAATGTTCTGTGGCGGTCAGTAGAAAGCGTGACACAAAATTACTGTGTGAATGTTCTGGAGATGCTTAACTATAATACCTATGACAAATATGGAGACAACTATGTGTAAGTGGAGGACTACATACAACAAAAATGTTGTATGTAGTTCTCCAGTGAAAGCTTAGTGGTTCTCTCAATCCCATTTAAGGGGATGGAACAGTAGGCCTATTCCGGAATGAAACTACATCCAAGTCCCTGAAAGGAAAAGGGCAGATGAGCGGGAGCTGAAGCTGTGTGGAGCCCGGGGTGAAAGGTCAGTGCTGGCAGGACAGCACCTCCGTCTTCCTCATGACTCTTCCCAGGGCCATCACTGACAAGAGACCAGAATGCAAGAGAATAATGATACATACTGCTGTAACTGCACAATCACACAAACATTCTCTCTCGCTCGCTCTCTCTCTCACTCACTCACTCACTCACTCACTCACTCACTCACTCACTCACTCACTCACTCACTCACTCACTCACTCACTCACTCACTCACTCACTCACTCACTCACTCACTCACTCACTCACTCACTCACTCACTCACTCACTCACTCACTCACACACACACAGGAACAGTAAGACAATGATGTCTTTGGATTTGGTCTGTCACGAGACACCAGTGTGAGTTTTTAGTGTAGCGGCTCCAATCGGTTACCCCCTCTCTATTACACATTAATAAGACCTATTTTGCTCCATTTTATCATATCAAAACAACTACAATTATTATTGTAGATTTTTAGGCCACTTTAGACAGCCAATGGAGGAATTTATATGAGTTTCTTTTTTAATCTGCACCAGATTGCCTGGGGAAAATAAGGGCAACTTGCTGACTTGGTGATAAGCAACAAAATAAATTATATGAATGTTATTATAATTGTGAATCCCATCAACACAAAACAGCAGGCAATAGTTTGGGTTAGATAGCCAACAATCTACCAGTTTATCAAGCCATAAGCTACCCATCTTGCTAGCTTCCTACCACGTATCCTTCACGTTAGTCAGCTAGCTGTGCAGCTAAGAGGTATGCCTAGGAAGCCAGCAAAAACTGTGGTCGCGTGGGACATTTAAAAAATAGTTTAGCGATCACGTTTTGAAACAATACTTATTCTAGCCTACTTGGTTTCACTACTTAGCTAGGTACACAACCGTTCCAAAACACTCATAGTAGGTAACATCAACATCAATTATAACAATAGCACCAACACTTGTCTTCCGGATTCCCTCTCCATGCGCTATATGCCAGGCTAATTCACAACAATACACTGGTTTTACCTCTCAAAAATCCGTTTCGATCACTACTTTTTTTTGGTTATTTGTTCCGTGGTTTCTTATTGCTTTTTTACCTCGGCTGCTCCGAAGGTACCTGATTTCAGCAGGCATGCGCAAAACGTGCGCAAAACGTCATTCTGTACGCTGGTTTGTCGTCACTTGCGTCACGAACACATTTGAGCACAAAGTCGAGTTCGCTTTAGACTTTAACACATAGCAGTACTCGTAGTAATAGGCATTGTATTGAATATTTCAGCATGTGTAGTATTGTAACGTTAAAGTGTTTAAAACATTAGCTATGAGCAACATAGTTTACCTGGAGAGAGAGAGAAGCAGTGTGAACATTGTTTAATGATTAAAACCAATCTCGTAATGATCACTGAAAATCAATTGCATTAATTCTTTATTGTGCCATATCATGAAAATGTCACTACAATATTCTTAACTGAACATTTTAAAGCTGATGTCACTATCAATACTGGTAATTGGAAGCAATTGTGTTCAAGACTGAATTTTCGAAAAAACCTTTAAATTCTGAACGCTGACTTTGTTAGTTTTCTTCAATATGACTTCCTTTGCCTTCATGATCACTCCTTTCTATGTCTCTTTGCCTCACACAATTGTGACCTCATATCTGAAGCCAAAAGTCGGTGGCCTTTCAGTCATTGGATGAAGCTCCTTTGTGATTCATGATGGATAGAAAGGAGCAGGGATAAAACTGAGGTCAGAGCTATTGGTGGGAGATCATATATGTGTGTTAGTTATACTCTACTGGGACACCACATTTGAACTCCGGCGCTGTAGACCTTTCATTGGAAAAGACATCGCTGTAACACGAGAGAGGCATTGAGAATTACTCAGCGAGCACAGTACAGTACCTACAGTGTGCTCCATAATGTTTGGGACAAAGGACCCATTATGTCTTGATTTACCTCTGATTTGCCACAATTTTAGATTGGGAATCACACAATTAACACCTGGTTAAAGTGCACATTCTCAGATTTAATTATTATTTCATTTAATAATTTCACCATGTAGAAATTACACTGGTGTTTATACATACCCCCCCATTTCAGGGCACCATAATGTCTGGGGACACATGGCTCCACAGGTGTTTATAATTGCTCAGGTGTGTTTAATTGTATAGGTGTATGAGAGCTCTCATCATCTACTCTTTTCTCTTGTCTTTTGATCACCTATGGAAACTATTATTGTTGTTTATCAACATGAGGATCAAAGTTGTGCCAATGAAAGTAAAAAAAAGTATCACAGTAGTATAGGGTATAGGACACTGTACAGTCACTGAACACTTCATCAAGTGCAAGTAATTGCATTTTGGACAAAGTCCAATCTGTGTCCACTATTTTACATGGGATTATTAATGACTTCATACTGGTAATGCCCTATAATACTGTGACACTTAGCTTTTTGTACATGTATTGTTTCCCTTGATATATTTATTTTAAGACATACAGCTTGGTTTAAGTGCACGTGGTTTAACACGTATACACTTCCTTTGTGTAATTATGCACAGGTGTGACTGATCTCGTCTGGAGACATTGTGCTTGGATGTAGTATGGAATCTGCAAATGTCAGTGTGCGGAAGCTGCCTTTCACATTTCTTGTAAAGGTCACCACGGCCAAAGGAATAAGTCATTCTGACAAATAACAAGTCTTGGCATATTTGATATGCTGAATAAATGAATAGAAATCCTGAGATTTTAATAAAACTTGAGAAAATGTGGAATAGTATCAAATCAATGGACAATGCAAACACTGTGGAAAAGACAGATACCCCACTTCAATCCCAAAAATAATACCAGAGAATGCCATGGAAGGCCACATTGTCTTCTTTGTCAAATAATTTCAGTGCTCATTCATTACCTTGAACACTTTTTTCTTATGTAATTGACGTCTCTAGAGTTCCGAGGTTTCTATGGTCCAGAAGATTTACCAATGGGATTGTGGTTAATCAAGCATGGAGCAGGAAATGTAAAAAAAAAAAAAAAAAAAAATTTATTGTAACCCCATAAATGTACATACATGAAGTTTCTTCCCCTCCAGTACTAGCAAGGCCCTTAACCCTGCGTTGCTCCAGGGGAGGATTGTCTCCTGCTTAGTGTAATCAACTGTATGTCGCTCTGGATAAGAGCGTCTGCCAAGTGCCAATAATGTAATGTAATGTAATCTAGTACCGTCACTTCCCAAGGACTTAATTCAGCACTCCGTCCCACTCTCTGTCCAATGCCACCCCTGTCCAATGCCACCTCTGTCCAATGCCACCTCCGTCCAATGCCACCCTCCTCACACCCCCTTGTCCTTCACCTCCAGCCTCCTCTCTAGAACAGCGGCCATGTCCTCCCGTAGCTTCTCCCGAATCCGGTCCTCCCTCCTCTGCAGCTCGTGGACGTAATGGCCGCCCAGCGTCTTCATCTCCTCCACGCGCTCCAGCAGCCTCGTGCCCTGGGCCGTCCTCTCAGGCGGGGGGCAGGCCGGCCCGTCGGCCACCAGCTCCGCCCTCTGGCCGCACGTGGAGAGAGTGGCCATCAGGCTCTGCCGGGCCCCCTGGAGCAGCTGGGCCAGCTTCGGGGAGCCGCCGAGAGAGTCCGCGTGCGTAAGCACGGGCAGCACGTGACTCAGAGCCTCCTCGCCCACCAGCTCCAGCAGGGTCTTCAGGGCTTCTGCTTCGTCGATGTCCCCCACGCCGCTGGACTCGGGGGCCCGCATCACCAGCAGGAAGGCGTGTGGCCCCGGCCCGGCCAGCTGGATGCTCCGTAGGGCCTCCCGCGCCCGTTCTGCTGCCCCCAGGGACGACCCCAGCAGATCTGGGGTGTCCACGACGGTCACCTCTCTCCCCTCCACGAAGGCCCTCTGACTCACGCACGTCCTGGAGACTCGCGGAAACCCTCTGCACCCCAGCAGGGTGTCTCCCAGCTGGCTGCGGCCGCCCCCCCGCGGTCCGACCAGAATGATGCGCAGCCCGGTGTCAGGGGGACCGGGGGTGAGAGTGGCAAGGCTGCTCTCCGATGCGGGACCTTTTGACTGCTCAATTTCTGGATTCTTGCCTTTGGAGTGTCCTGTAATCACAACATAGAAATAAATTATAAATCATCAGCATAACAATAACAATAACAATAATATTTGGGGAAAGCCAGCTGGGTGGCTTTTGTGGTGTGGTCGACTGCTTAAAGAAGGGGACTCATAAGCAGACAGTTGTAGATTCAAGTCCTGAATAGGGGCACAGGCATTGTATCATTGCACAGTATTCACAACTTACAATGTTAAGACCAACAGCGAATATGAATAGTATATACAGATGTAATAATGTGTAAAGGGATTTTGATAGGCAAAAATAATTTTACATGAATGTATATATGCATGTCTTATATTTGTTTACCATAGAATGGGGCAGTGGTAATTGTTGTGAAGGAGTCTCACCTCTCAGACGCTGGACGAGGTCTCTTAGTGTCTCTAGAAACTTCTTAATGTTAGTGAATGAGCCTACAGAGGTAGAGAGAGGGTGGTGGGGAGGGAGCGATAATTAAACACCAGAAAGCCTGACAAAAAAAGGAAGAGTGATAAAAAGAAACATAATGAATACTAACCTGCAATAGCTTTGATTATGGGTGTCACCCAGCTGAGTTTGGTAGGCAGTGCTGTGACAACACAAACTGAATTAGGACTTGAAATATTTCCCCCTTTCCCCCTCAAAGAAGAATGCACTGGTAAATACATGAGCAAAATTACAAGAATAATACTGGTCAATATTTATTAATAAGATATCGTACAGATTCCGTAGCATGCACAGAAGCTGTTATGCTGACAGCATCACTCACCTGCAATGAACTTCCAGAGTGAAGACAACCACTTCACTAAAGTTTTTAACCCTGAAAAAACAGTCTATTAAATACACACAATACAACAGTAAGCCCTGATTGCCCCCACAATTAACAAATACATTCCGTATATAATGCCAAAAATGTTAAGTAGCACTCACTATTAATCCCCCTGGCACATAATCATACATTACACTGTGCATCAATATCTGTTTTTCAGAAATAGATTGGATTACCATGGCAACACAATTCCAAGTACTACCACACAATCTTTTTTGTTGAGCATGCAGGCTATGTAGGGACTTTCATTCGGCACGTACCTCGGACCGTACTCAGCAAACGGGACACCCAGGCCCACAGCGAGGACAAACCTGGGAATGGGATGGATGCAGAGGGAACGCTTTAGTCCGAGGGCCAGAATAACTTTCTTTTAAAACGAACCAGTTGCAACACATTATTTCTTATATAAAATAATAGAAATATTGATAATATATATCAATATATCAATTGAAATATCAATGCCTTGATATAAGGATTTTATACATGCATAAACAAGAAAATAATGAAGAATTCGCCATTAACTAGCCTATGCATTCAAACTAAATTACATACATTGTTCTATTCACTTTAAGTTCTGATCGGCACCTCACTAAACTGATTTGTGTAAATGCTATATTAAATATGCATCTCCTATTGAGGGCACTATATGGCGTTTCCTTTAGGAAATAAAAAAGACTTAACAGAATAAAATAGGCATAATATCAATGCTTTTAACTTGAAAATTGCAAGGGGTCGTTAAAACATGAATGGTTTGTTGATGTAAAACAAAAGCGTGACTGTCCTGATTCTATTACGCGGTTAATACCTACCAGTAAGAGAGCAAAATATACGTATTGGCCACCTTATTAGAAACGGAAGAGCTGAAAGGAGAAACGAGTAAATTCAATTCAGAATCAATCATGGTAGGCTACTGGAGCCTGAACTGAAAAAGGTTAAACTGACAGGCAATTACATTATATAACATTTATACTGACAAAAATACAACCAGGCGATTCAGTTGACACAATGTCAGATTTAACCACCATGCTGCTTGGCTGTCCATAACAAGAAAACAAAACTAACAGAAAAGTAATAATGTCAGTACTTTCTAAATAAGTCTTTCCTCAAAATTACATCGTAAATTGTCTATCGTAACCTTATTGTTAAAAGGAAAAAAACGGTATTGAAAGCATGACAAATGCATACAAATATCGAGCATGAAAACACGAGAAACAGACATTAAGAGCATGGCTTACTAACCTTGTGAGAATCTGTATACCACAAACCCCACCACTGTAAGTGTCCCCGTCAGCACACTTTTGGAGTTTAACCACAGATCTGAGACGCACACAAACGCAAAACATGGATTCGTGTCAGTAGGCTATAGGTTTGAAGCATTTTTAAGTGTCTTGAGCATCTGTCATGATGCAGCAGTAGATTAACTCATTAGATGTATGGATAACTTTATCTCAGAGTCCCAAAACTGAATAGCCTACATTGCAAAATAACGGATCCGACTGATGAAGAGCCACTTGGTTATTAAAACCGCTCTATGCATTCCCCATCACATATAATCATTAAATAAAATAGCCACTCCAAACTGATTATAGGCCAGAGTGTTCCCTTAGCGCCTTTCAGACAGCGAGATGAATTACGCGTTCCCACGCAAGCTTATCATGATCACTTATCTACCTACATCATCACTAGCTTACAATTTATTTGTTCCGAATTCACTGGTGGGATTCTGGCGGCGGTAACGGAGAACATGGCTTACGGGAAAGCCTGTACGGTTAACTCATAGCGCAAAAGTGTAGGTTTTGCACATTCACGGATGGTTACTCAAAATCCCTCAAAACCCCAAATTTGTAATGGTTGCACTGCTGAAGCACAAAAAGCTTTGTAAAATTTCCCCCTCAACTGCAGGTATAAGCGTCCTCACCCGCCACTACGTCATCCAGTTCTCCACAGGGAGAAGTCGAAGTACAGGCACTGTCCGGTTTGCAGTCGCACTCCATGGTTGCTAATATGTGGTTGCACTGGTGCCACCTGTAGACATGTGGAGAGTACCTGCGTCTACCTGTCCCAGAGTTGGGGCTTCTTCCTCCGCACACGAACGCTCCTTATTCTCTCAAGTTTATGGAATGTATGGTAATTTTAAAACCAAACTGAAAATGATTGCAATTTCGTGTTGTATTCTTTAAAACAGCAACTGACTACACGTGGAATGAGGAAGAGAAACGCCTTAAGGCGTGTCCTTAAACAAAAAGAAAGCTGGCAGGACGAGACCTGCTGGAAAATATGGCGCAATTTATTTTGTGTAACAAATGTAAAGGGCTTCAATTTATACTCGTGCAATGCAATGATATAATATACTGTAAATAATCACTCGACAAATTAATGTTTATTTCAATTTATATGTATTCATGTATCAAAAGTCACATCCTTAAAACCCATTACAACACAAGTATTCTGTGACATGTTTCAAGGGGAAAAACTATACCACAGATGTGTGGCTTCTGCCATAAAACATAGATACAAATACCAACTGCCTTCTCATCCCTTAAAACAAAGACCTATTCTTCCCCTCCCTCCTGCTCAGTGAGAAAACTGTTTTGTCAGGGCGTCGATCAGCTCCTGCTTCTTGGTGCCTGTGGTAGGCACGCCAAACTGCTTACAGGCGTCCTTCAACACCGGCACCGTTAGCTTTGCCAGGGTGCCCTTCTGCACATGGGCCCGAAGCTCTGCCTCTGGCAGCTCCACCTTCGGTTTCTTCTCCGCTGCGCCTCCACCATCCGCTGAGCACCAAGAAACACAGCATCAGGGCACAGGTATTACTGTGGTTCTACAGCATCAGGGCACAGGCATTACTGTGGTTCTACAGCATCAGGGCACAGGTATTACTGTGGTTCTACAGCATCAGGGCACAGGCATTACTGTGGTTCTACAGCATCAGGGCACAGGCATTACTGTGGTTCTACAGCATCAGGGCACAGGTATTACTGTGGTTCTACAGCATCAGGGCACAGGCATTACTGTGGTTCTACAGCATCAGGGCACAGGTATTACTGTGGTTCTACAGCATCAGGGCACAGGCATTACTGTGGTTCTACAGCATCAGGGCACAGGCATTACTGTGGTTCTACAGCATCAGGGCACAAGTATTACTGTGGCATCAGTTGTACAAGTGCTGCCCTGGTTCTGTGGTTGCTAAGGCAACCTCTGCCACCACAGACTAGATTGCAGTCCCTCCCCTCGTCTCCACAGGCTGAATTCACCCTCCCCGGCCCTGCTGTGTGGCACTCTCACCAGGCTTGCGTTTGACTGCGGTCTTCCCCTCTGGGTTGTAGTCAGCAGGATAGACCAGGTCCTTGAACTCCTGCAGCAGAGGGCCCAGTCGCTTCTCCATTTCCCCAGTTTTGGGCTCTGAGGAACGAGGCAGGAATCGGTAACGGTGTAAATCGGGAATGCTTTCAACAGACAATGGCATAAAAAGCTTTGTTGAACAGTTGGTGGTGGTTTACTGACGCATGGCAGAGTAGGAGGCCACCTCAAAGTCAGCACAATGTGGAAATACTCAATCGATTGCAGTTGTGTGAAACTTAATATTAAACCAAATTTCAGATTATTATTATAGGGAGAAAAAGAAAATCTATTCAGTATTTCAGCACAAATTAATTTCAGAAATGTACACTGAAAGCCTAAAGCCAAGGATTCCCAACTAAACAAAAGAATCACTGTTTTTTTTGTTGTTTTTTTTAGCGAGAGGGGTGACATCATCCTCTGACACACATCACATGCTCCTTCATGCCTCTGAACTCAACACAGACAACTAAGTGTGAAAAAAAGAAGCTCTTGCCACAGCTCTGGCATTGTTCGTGTGAGAGCTACAGACTGCTAAAACCCACTGGTAAAATCCTCGATGGGTTCAGGCTCCAGCAGGTCTAGGGCCAGGGCTTCCAGGTTCCTGTAGTGCTGCTGCAGGGCCGGGTTCTCAAACGCTTCACTCCTGAAACGTGCACACACGCACACGCACACACACTGCATTAGAGGGGTCTTAGTAAGTACAGTGCATACAGTAATTGTTGACACAAACCTAAGCTTAAACAGCCTCTTGCCCAGCACACAACAGAAATACACAACAGGTGTAGCTCACTATTGTGTGCACTGTAACTGACATCACTTCTGCCTACAGCTGGCTCCAACTCGGTATATAAAACATCCTTGGACCATTTAAACTGACCTGTACTGAGCCACGTGAAGCTACATGTGGAAGGACGACAAAAGACATCTGCATGGACAGGAATATGGTACTGAAAACATATTTTGAAGTGGAACGCAAATGACGGTTGTTAATATTTGGCCACAATTTTGTTATGGCTGTCAGTCTGTTCCCATATCTGCTGCGATACTGTATACTTATGTTCAAAAGAGAAAAAAAAAAAAAACTTGAAACTGACAATGCTGACCAGGACTGCGTCAGGTTTACAGTTTCCATGGTGATGCGTTAGGTACCTGTATTTGAACCGAAGCTTATGGACGATCTCCTTCATCTTGTCCACCTGACTGCGGGAGGCAGTGGGGAACTGCGGTGTGTCCAGGGTACGGATGTCATCCGCGAAAGGCAGGAAGATCGCGTGGAACCCTGAGACAAAAGGCACGTGTATCCAGTAGGTTCGTACAGTTTGTGCCCTACTGCGTTTCATGCCGAGATTAACGTGCGGAGAGCATTGTACTTAACATTTACCATTCCGTTACACAGGTAAATAATATTAGCAGCACTAGAATAGTAGTCCAGCTGTGATGTAATGCATGAAGTGTAACGGCCAATAGCAAAGTGAAAGTGCTTTTCTGTACACATGATCACTCGTGTGTACTTTGCCCGGGGCTGTGATGGCCCAGTGCGGAATACCTGGCGGCATTATCTGTATTTGGTTAGAGTCCAGCTCCTCTTTCTGGGGCACCAGGGCGACAAAGCGGGGTGGTGTGTTCCGGCGGGCGGTGTACTTGCAGACCGCGAAGACGCCCCTCTCACTGCATCTGCGCAGCAAAGCCGCGATCACACAGGAGCTACCTGAGAGACGGGGGGGGGGGGGGGGGGATAGGAGTTAGCGCTATGGTAACTCTAACACAGGCACTACCGAAGAGAGACGGGGGGCGGGGGGATAGAAGGGTTAGCACTATGCTTACTCTCACACAGGAGCTACCTGAGAGAGACAGGGTGGGGGGATAGGAGTTAGCGCTATGGTAAGTCTAACACAGGCACTACCGAAGAGAGACGGGGGGCGGGGGATAGAGGGGTTAGCACTATGCTAACTCTTAAACAGGAGCTACCTGAGAGACACGGGCAGTGAGCACTACGCTAACTCTCACACAGGAGCTACCTGAGAGAGAGAGGGGGAGGGATAGACAGGGGAGTTAGCCCCATGCACTTTAGTTAGCACTATGCTAACTCCCACACAGGAGTCAGAGAAAACAGTGAGGGAGAGAAATGGGGAGTTAGCGCCACGCTAACCATCACATTGGAGCGCAAGAAAGATGGGTAACATAAGATTTCCTGAGATGGGGG
The DNA here is from genome assembly GCF_963514075.1 of Conger conger. Classification (NCBI taxonomy): domain Eukaryota; kingdom Metazoa; phylum Chordata; class Actinopteri; order Anguilliformes; family Congridae; genus Conger; species Conger conger. Next base: position 73,788,033 of record NC_083761.1, read on the forward strand.
AAGAGAGGAGGTGTTAGCACTATGCTAACTCTTAGACAGGAGCTACCTGAGAGACACAGGCAGTGAGCACTACGCTAACTCTCACACAGGAGCTACCTGAGAGACACGGGGAGGGATAGACAGGGGAGCTAGCACTATGCCAACTCCCACACAGGAGTTGTCAGACAAAACAGTGAGGGAGAGAAATTGGGAGTTAATTGCCACGCTAACCATCACAGTGGAGCGCAAGAAAAATGGGTGACATAAGATTTCCTGAGATGGCGGAAGAGAGGAGGAGTTAGCACTATGCTAGCTCTCACAGAGGATCTGCCTGGGAGAGACAGAGGTGAGGGAGAGACGGGGAGTTTGGGTTTGGGACACACCCGTGATCTGCTCCTCCTCGGGGTAGATGAAGAGGGCGGACCGGATGTGGTGGTGCAGTTTGAGCCGCTCCATGGGCTTGAACCCGATCAGGACCAAACCCGGATCGTCAAACTTCTTCAGCTCGTCCACCTCCTCCTTCTCCAACACAATCTGCCTCTTCCCGTACACCTGCGTGCGGACGGACACACGCAGCGCAGAGTGGAGGATTTCCATGTGTACAGGTGGAAGAAAGGGTGTACACAAAGGGAAAATAGTGATAGTACTGTATCTATAATAGGTATACTGTCTGTATGTACCTGTGATCTCTTGGTGTCGCTGGGCAGCAGCAGGTTGCCCGTGTTGTTGTCGTAGAGCCGGGTCTTGGTGCGGACAGGCTCATTGGTGTCCCTGTGCAGCCGCACTGCTGGGGGCTTGGTGGCTGTCCTGGCAAGGATGTAAACACCCACCGCCACCTTCGATGCTCCCAGCGTCAGGTTCAGCCTGAGAGAGACCGAGTGAGTGAGGGACTACAAACTACTACTGACTAGGAATTTTATCTTTTATTCAGAGGCTCAGTTTACTATTGACACCCTTTTTTTATTTTTTATTTTTTAAAGATATTTTTTAGGCCTTTTTCAGCTTTGTTGGACAGTATATAGAGACAGGAAGAATGGGGGCGAGAGAGAGGGAAAGACATGCGACAAATTGTCAGACGGTCGGATTCGAACCGTTGACGTCGCGGCTCACAATGAGCATGCGGTCAGTGCTCTGCAGGCTGCGCCACCGAGACACCCATTGACACCCTTCTTCATGAGTTATCCCATTCAGTACATCAGGTGCAGTGATAAAAGCTCAGTGAATGAACAGACAGACATTCAGTCTACCTAAAGCACAACCTCTTGCCACAGACAGACTGAATATCACTCCACCTGCTCTGCGCTCTCTTCTTCAGGTCTTTGGCCCTGACTCTCTTCTGCAGGTCCTCCAGTTTCCCACAAGGCTCCACCTGCAGCCCCAACTCGTTGTCGTCCTCAGGGGGGCTCATGATGTCACAGAAAAAGAGGGAGACATCAAACCCCTCCGCCTTCTTCAGGTGGATCAGGTCTATGACCACACCTGACAGAGAGAGAGAGAGAAATTAGGCCCATCAGTTGCAAACATTGAGCTGAAGTAACAACACTACCTGCCCTCTTCCACTACATCTCATCTATTTTGATAGGTTCACACTTCTGTGGAAAATCTGTAGGCATTTTTAAACTTCGTATTGCATGTGGGGAGCTCCATGCCACCTCCTCCAAGAAATGTAACCAATCAAATGTAATTTATGATACTCTACTCTCCTGTGATTGGCTAAGTGTGTGATCCATGACTTGCAGTTTACAGAGAACTGTGGGCTCATTTTAATCCCTAATTTTTCTCCTCTTCCTTTCCTTTTCTTGACCCTACCTCCACCCATCGGGAGAGGCTAGGAAAAGATGAAAGAAAAAGAGGTAAAGACAGGGAAATAAAATCAAGAAAAACGTGAATTAGGCAAATGGAATGTCCTTGCCCCTGCAAATGTCAGTTCGATGCTACATCAGTTACAGACTTGTTCCCTCACAAGAATGGAAAGTTTGGGAGTTCTTAACTTCTACTTCTAGTTCCTAAAAGGAACATTTAAAGGAGAGGAGAGGAGGAGAAAATAAGTGATTGGAATGAGCGCTGTGTTTTCACCAACACAACAGCCCACTGCAATTATTTCCCCTCATGGGTACTTCCTGTAGAGGTATCGAAGCAGGAAAGGTTTTTTCCAAGTAATAGCGTACATCCCCTTATCAGCAGCACTAACTTCAGTTCAGTAAATCCAGTTAACTCTCTCGACCTCATACCTTTTCAACCAATCAAAATGACTGCCTTACTATTTTGAGCAAATTAACAAATTTTCTCAAGCAAGGCCAAAACCCCTTGGGATTTGGACGGAGCCACTTCATACTGGGTTTGGGACTGAAAGAGGGAGGAAACCAAGCCAGGGCCAGATCAGAGGATCCCTGGTACATGCTCATATCCTCAGACGGGCATCCACAGAGGCATTTTGGGCTAAGGTAAAGGGCATAGCCTATGACCCTCTATGACCCTCTATGACCCTCTATGACCCTCTATGACCCTCTGACGTTGCCAGCCAAACCCACCGGTCTCTCTCAGGTCGGCAGCCTTGGTGCGCGCCAGCTTGTCGAGGTCGGCTTCGCCCCCGTGTGGGGAGTCGCGGCAGGTGAAGATCATGAGGCGCTTGTGGGACAGCCGCAGTTTGATGTCGCTGTAGAGGTTGGAGCAGCACCACAGGGCCTGTCCCAGAGACGTGTCCCCGCTGCCCAGCGTTTCGGCCGCCTGCTTCGCCCCCTTCTCCCCCCGGAGGCCATCCACCTCCTGTACCCGCTTGGCCCCTGAGGAGAGGAGAGGAGAGGAGAGGAGAGGAGAGGAGAGGAGAGGAGAGGAGAGGAGAGGAGAGGAGAGGAGAGGAGAGGAGAGGAGAGGAGAGGAGAGGAGAGGAGAGGGAGGCAGGGAAGAGGCACCAGTTTATATTAATGAAAGAAGGAAAACCCTGGAAACCAGACTGATACTGTTACATGTGAGAGGCGCATGCATGGTGTTAAACATAAGAGATTCAAGCAGGCTGCTGACCGGGGGAGTCCAGGTCATGGAAGACGTAGACGTGTTTGAAGGAGTCCTTGGGGTTCTTGCTGTGCTCTGTCCCATAGAAGACCAGCGCCACCAGGTCCCGGTCACTGCTGATGATCTTACTGGTGTACACACTGCGCACGCACTGCACGACAGGGGAAAAAAACCAGCCGGACCACATCTTACCACAAGCTCTGATGAAGACTTATTCTGAGACTAACATTACAACATGGCTCATAATGAATGATTTTGCACTGATAAAGGAGCGTACATTCAGAGGAAGGGAAAAGGCGAGAGAGGTGGGAACAATGTGAGAGATTTGAGTCCCACCTCCATGGTCATATCGAAATTAGTGGGCTCGCCATCCTCCCCCTTTATGAACATCTCTTTGGAGGCATCGACCAGGAAAACCAGGCTATCACGCCCACTGTACTTGTAGTCCGCTGAAATGACACCAGAACAACAAAAATGCATGGCCCTGTAGCATACTGTGCATGCGCCATATTACCTCACAGAATGTGGGAAGCAATACATTTGGAAAACACATTCCAAAATATTCCTCAAGATATTTTCCTTGGTTAGTATCTTACAACAGGGGAGAACTAGGGTTATGTACAAATGTCGATTGATTAGCAGTAACATATTTGGGAGACTTATTTAACACGTGATCACTTGAAAGATGAAGCATTTGCCAGTTATTACTTAACTGAGAAAAGATGACAATATCAAAGGCTGCACTAACACTTTTTGTTTATCTTGTCCATGTAACTGTTTTTATGTTGGACCAAAAAAAGGTTTAGCAACTGAGAACATAAATATGCAATCGGGAGGGGTAATCTTGACTATACTGTCTCGAAAGTGGAAGGAATAGTAGTAATCCAAAATAATATTTGAGTGAGCACATTTAACATGTATAATATTTGAATACTGACCTTTTTTCCTGGGCTTAATAAAGAAACTGAAAAACACCCTAACTGAATACAATTTAAATTATGTCTTTGAATTTGGTAAGTCTCGTCAATCATAGTTGTACTAGTTGTGTCTTGCACTACAAACATGGAAATTAAATTTTCCTGCCAACATATGCATTTCAGCGTGCACCAAACAGATGTGGATTATGTGGGCTATTGTTGACCAATTGATGTTATCATTTCTCAAGTTAGGATACATGTATACCTAAGCTGATACCAGAAGCTATACCCTGATGAACATCGTTTTTCTGTTATGCATCCCTGCTGAAAAACAAAAAACAGATCTGGCTAGTTCAGACCAGCTCCCAGCTCGATATAGTTTAGCTGGTTGACCAGTTCAGACCAGCTGGAGTTATGTTCTCAATCAGCTCGTAGCTGGTAATTGCATCGCTGTATATTACACCAGGGTAAGAGACCGCTGTCCAAAACTTGCTAAGCCACAGCCTCTTGCTTCAGTGAAACAACCTAACCTGTAACAACCTTTATTGTCCTGTTCACCTTTGAACTTAAAACATGCTTCATGACTGTTTGGCTTCCCTTTGTGCAGCACTGATCACTTTGCAGCTTCTACTTGGCTACTTACGGTGTATTACAGTCTATTGGCCAACTACTAGCTCAGATACTAGCACTAGTTGGTTGATTAGTTCATACCTATCAGCTCAATTTTCATTGCTGGATTTTACACTATTTGGGTGACTATTTACCTTTAGCTTCTTCTCCGTCCTCCTCTGCCTCCTCGTCATCTTCAGTCCGATAGTATTTGTTCCATTCTGCCATTATGGACAGCTACCTTGGCCAGTCTGACCTTAAAAGAAATCATGACAAATACCCACATATTTATTCCTATATTTTACTAGGAGCCTCCTAGATTAATTGATTAATTGTGTTTGCGCATTTCCACAGTAATGGTCAACGTTTGTCCTTTTTTGTACACGGTAAACGTTCCCCCCCCCCCATTACCCATGTAATGTATAATGGCTGTTCCCTTTAATTCTTACATGCTCCTGGCGAGCTGGTTGGTACCTTGCTTGGCAGCCAATCGCCGTTGGTGTGTGTGTGTGTATGAATGGGCAAATGAGAACCATCAACCGTACAGCTAAGTATACAGTATTGCGATCTGAGAGGACATAATGGTCGATTGCTTACATTTGGGCTGCTAGCTACGCTGCAAATAATGCAGTGTAATGTTTCTGTGCTTAAATGCTAATTAAAAAGCGTAGGTGGATCAGGTCTATGAAAGCGTAGGCCTTTTCATTTTCAAGCGTAATGCAAAAAAAGCTGGCTAGCTTCAAAAGTGCACGTTCTTCAGCTTGATACTTCCGTATCAGTTTTATAATAATAAAAGCTTGATATGGCCAGAATAGTTTAATGAAGACAAACCAATAACAGTAGGAGGGTGCATAAACATAGTACGATATAATTGACAGATCATGCTAACCAATGACATAATGAAACATCTGTAGGTGGGCCAATCAGCAAACAAAAGTCTGGAGTGGCTAGCTGCAATCCTGTGTCTAAAAGTTAGCTAGCTAACTAGCCACCCATTACCAACATCGTTCAAATTCTCCCTGAGTATGTTTTGAAACTTTATGGAATAGAAATTACAAATGAAATATACCTCAGATACAGCAGTGTTACAATAAATGCTCTTGTGCTTACCTAACTCGTTCAAAGAGCAAAACCCTGCACTCAAGCTCCCTTGTCCCTTGGCTGTAGAACATGCATAGGCAAGTCCCGCGCGCGCAGAAGGAGCGCTCCTCTTGCGCGCACCATCCTAAGCTTCCCTGATTGGTTCATAGAACGTATGTGCACGGATTGGCTGCCCAAATTATATATTGCCGAGCCCCGCCCACTTAGTTGCAGAAGGTCTTGATTCAGGTTTCTGTAACACGCTGATGCTCATATCATAAATCCACTTATTTTCCCTTTATTCTTAATTGCACTTTGTTTAATTACATGTTGTAAAATGTCTTTTGTAAGTTACTATATGTTCCTTATGTATGTCTTCCATTTTCCCCCTTACACACGCACACGTTCCCTACTTGCTGGATGCCTGGATCCAAACCCCATTAACCTGCATTATACAACTAAAGATAAATGATCCCTTACTGTCATTTCTCCCATAGATACAGTACTACACATCTGATGACGAGGGCTGCCACATTTTCTCAGACAAACTGATTAAAATGACAATGTCATGTCAGTGGAATTGACTGAGTGCCCATGTGTTTCCTTAGTTTTTTGAGGCCACTCGATATTCTGTGAAATCACGGTTTTAGTTATTTGGACAAATGACATGATATTGCTTTGGGAGTTTGAAATTACCTTACCAACTTTGATGAAAAATGAAAATATCCCCACAATATTATTATCATTGATCAAAACCACAAAAGCATACACTGGTATACTCTATTCTCCAAATTATCAACTTAATCACCTTGAATTTATGTTAACTCATCCAACGCACCTAACGTAACGTTAGTGTACAGCATAGATAGCATAGATTTTGCTGGACAGCTGCAATTATAAAATTAGCTAGTCTAATCAAATGTTAGTTTTATTTTTAATGGGTAATCTGTCGTTATAGAAAACAAAAATGTTTTAAGACATATTATTTAAGAAATATCACACAGATTGGGTAACTTTAACCTGGGTTTCAGCCACGGTTCTGTGGTTTTACCTGGCTATCAAATGTATTCATAACATGTTTTTACTTCCTGGATTGTACAGTGCGTTAGGTAGCTTGCTGGATTTACATCGATGACACAGCAACATAGTTAGACTAGCGAAGTTGTTAGCCAGGAATTACAGTTGCTGGTGTAGCTGAGTAGCTAGCTGGCTAGCCAGTTGTAACCCACCTGCACTGTTTACAGTACGGTAGCTAGCTAGCTTTACTGATAAATTCAGCGAGCAAGGTATTTTCTTATTCATTCGTCAAAACATCAGTAGGTTAGCTAGCCACTGTGGCTATTGGTAGTTAACAGGTCTGCGAAGATAGTGAAGGTTACCAAATATATACTTTTAAATAAAAGCAAAAACAAAGCACAAGTAGAAAGGTAGCTAGCCAACTATAGCTGTCGATCTCTACGACCATGGACCAACACAACACAACGAATACTGTCAAACTGTACATTTATGACATGTCCAGAGGAATGGCTCGTCAACTCAGTCCCATCATGTTAGGTAAGTAACGGCTAGATGATAAAACGCCCGACGGTTTAAAAGTTGGGAAAGAACGAGGATGCAGCGACGACTGTAGGCCTCTGGGCATACAAAGGTACCACAGCTCTAAATAAGCGGATTTGTATCTATAGCTAGCTATAATGTAGCTCGTTAGTTAGTCCAGTTATGTGCGATGTAACTTAACTTGATCGCAGCAGACTAGACTAGACTAGCTATAGCTAGCTAATACATTTCAAAATAACATTAACGTATTTACAATGCTAGGTTTGCTCGCTGTGTTATAGTTAGTTAGCTAGCTAGCTAGCTAGCTAGCTATGTTGAACATACTGAGTAAAATTGAAAGAGTTGTCATCACATTAAACTATGCTTCATCTTAGATAGCATGCTGTCTAAAATAATATAAATGTGTTCTTTTAACAGTAATTGTAGGTGTGCGGTGAACACATACATACACTAATAACATTGTTGATGCTAGGTGACAAGCTACATTATGCAGTTTCACTCAGACTGTGTTCGCAAGTGACACTCAGTAAATCACCCAGCCTTCGCCTTGATATTTCTTTGAAAGGGGAAGCAGCAACGTTACACGATTTAGCCTGCTTCACCAAACGTGATCTGATATTCCAAATGTTTTTTTTTTTTTTTTACAGGGAAACAACTGGATGGAATATGGTAGGTCAACAGATGTAGCTACTTTCTAGGTTCATACTGAAAAGCGCATTAACAGCTTAACTGCTGATATTACATGGTGCCGTTAACCAAGGAAATAAAAATTCTGTGTTTCAGAATATGGGTTCATTAAGGCTATGATTTAAATTATGTTCTGCTTCTTGTAGGCACACCTCCATTGTCATCTTTGGAGATGAGTTTTTCTATGGGGGAGAAGGAATAACTAGCTGCCCGCCGGTAAGAGGCCGCTGTTCAAAACCTGCTAAGACACAGTGTCATGCTTCAGTGAAACAACTAACCTGTAACAACCTTTATTGCCCTGTTCACCTTTATACTTAAAACATGCTTCATGACTTGATGTTTGGCTTCCCTTTGTGCAGCAGTGATCACTTTGCAGCTTCCACTTGGCTACTTAATTTTCATTAATTTAATTAGAAAAATATACCGTGAACATATGTATTATGTGAGGGAAAAACAAGCTTTTAGACTTGTGTTTGGGCTTTGTGTTCCAGGGCGGGACGGTGCTGGGTGTCCCCAACAACATTGTGGAGCTAGGAAACACAGAGGTGACAGAGGACATTTTCATGGAGTACCTTTCCTCACTTGGGGAGTCCACATACAGGTGAGCTTAAGTGTCAGTCATGTCTGTGGTGTTTCAGTTTGTGCATTTGTGTGTTGTGTTGTTGTCTTCTAGTGGTATAATCTCTAGCTACAATAGGCTAAATAAGTGCACTTCCTGGAGAGCAGTCAAGCAGTGGATTGACTTCCTGTTCAAGGATTCCAGTCAGACATCATTAAGCAGACAGCATTAAGGAAGTTGTTGATGTTATATTCACATCAAAGTCTCTGTAAATAGTTGGCTCCTCCATTCATTCCTTTTCTTTCTTTTTGTTGTTGTCTCCTTCTGAAGAGCGGACAATTATAGACTGTTTGAGCACAACTGCAACACCTTCAGTAACGAGGTGGCCCAGTTTCTGACGGGAGGGAAAATCCCCTCCTACATCACAGACCTGCCTGCCGAGGTGCTCTCCACGTGAGTCCGCTCTCCTCCTGAGTCCGCACTCAGTCCACTGTTCAGATATTACCAACCACAGTAGGAGCAGTGGAGTTGTCCCACAGTGCGACACTGAAAGCTTGTTGAATAGCATCAGTATTATTAACCCAGTAAGAGGAATGCTGAATCATTATATCATGGGTATTTTTGCCCACCCGGTTTCACTGTCCTAAGCTCTTGCCACTCTCCCCTGTTCTCTACACCCTCAGGCCCTTTGGTCAAGCACTGCGCCCTCTCCTGGACTCCATGAGTATCGCTCCGGGAGGCAACGTCATCAACGGGCACTACGGGCAGAGATAGATGCACCAGCCTGCCAGTGCAGACGCACGGAGTCACGTATTCAGCATGGACGTGGTCTGCAGCTCTCTCCCCTCTGTGAGCCCTGGCAGGTCTCTGATCCCAGCATGCCCTTCAGCTGCCGTCCTCCTGGGGCTCAGCCCGGCACCAAACCTCCCTTTCCCTGCTCCTCAAGAGTCCTACAAGCCATCAGCCTCAGCAGTGGTCTCTTGATCTAGTAATCTAGTGAATGTAAACTTTCCTCAACCAAGAGACCAAAATCTGCAGAATGGAGCTCCAGTAAATAGGGGCAGAGCTGCAGATCTCAATTCTTTTGAGCGAAGGGGGGGTAGGGGCTGTAATCTTTCCTTATTTATATCCATTCTGTTATGTTGTCTTCTTTCTCTATGTTCCATGTGTTCCTTAAAGGCTTTGGAAAAACCTGTAAGCTAGTGCAGTTGCCTGGGATAGAATTAAGGGCTGTAAATGATCCTGATGTTCTTAGTTGACAGTTAAAACCGCTCTCTCGTAGTGTTGTGATGTGCTTTGATGGAATGTAGTCTGTGCCAGTCTGGGAGTCGCGCGGTCTGACGCATAATCGGCCGTAGCATCGTCCAGGGAGGGAGGGCTTAATTCGGTAGAGTATTCCCCACCTCATTGCTCAATAGTGACTCTTCTGGGCGCTGGGTGTGTGCGATCTGCCTGCGACCTGGGGAAGGGACTGGGAGGCTGACTTCAGACATTCCTCGCCTCAGCAGCTGATTATCTTGGGTCTTTTTATGAACAAACGTGTTAAGGAACAGATTCTATGTTCATAACTTAGAGATGTGTAGAGCTTAGAAGGATCTGTACATAACTGCACTACTTTTCTAATGAACAGTACTCTGGTATACCCATTTATTTAAACATTTATATGACTTTAAAGAACAGTACCACTTATTTGAAGAACAATACTTACTGGCATGCCACTTTAAAATAACAAGTTTAAAGAACAGTTCTTATATACAACAGGAAATGGTATTCATTACAAATCATATTGTGGATGGTTCGATAGACTGCATGAATCTGCATATCTAGTGCACAGGGTGTTTTAAAGCCTGTTTCCGTTCTGTTCTATTTAGTACACTGAAAAGATCTGTACACTCAGCGGATTCAGTGCAAGAGTTCTTAGAGCAGCGGATTGACTGGACCAACATAGAAATACCTTTGTCAACTATCCATCCATCCATCCATCCATTATCTTAACCCACTTATCCTGAACAGGGTCGCAGGGGGGCTGGAGCCTATCCCAGCATACATTGGGCAAAAGGCAACTACTTTCTCTAAATTTTGATCTTTAATCAAATGCACCATCTACACTCTTACCTTTAATTCAGAAATCAAGTTGCCAAGTCTCTTTATTCTTTGTTCATAGAGTGTGAAATTAATTATTACTTGTGAAGTACTTGTATTATACATTATTATTTATTTGAGATTTAACATTAATAACATAACAAAGGTTTAGGTCATTGATTCTATTTGCTACTCCTGTGACTGTTAACTTGTGTTTTGTTATTTGACACAATATAAATTTTGTCTCTTTTTACTGAACTATGCTTGTGCTTGGTGAAAAGGAAAAAAAAAAAAAAAAACATACTGCCATTTGTGGACTGGAGTGTCTGTGATTTCTTTTTGCACCTTTGACCCCAAAGCAGGGCTACAGGGTGGCCTGTAGTGTAGCAGTTAAGGTAAATGGTGGTGGTTCGAATCCCAGTGTAGGCACAATAAGATCTGCACAGCCGTTGGGCCCTTGAGCAAAGCCCTTATCCCTGCATTGCTCCAGGGGAGAATCGTCTCCTGCTTAGTCTAATCAACGGTATGTCGCTCTGGATAAGAGCGTCTGCCAAATGCCAATAATGTAATGTAATGTAATGTAATGTAAAAAGCTTATTCTTAGAAAAGGTGTCTATCGAGTCAAGTTACCCCCCATTTTTGGAAAGCACGGTGAAGTCTTCAAATTCAATTCTTTTTTATTACATTTATAATGAATGAGTCTTTCAGTTGAGGCCATGGTCGTGCCCTTTAATGGTAATGGATACATACAATAGCTGGTACATGACCGATCCTCCTCTCATAAGGGCATAGGGGAAGACTACAGATGGCCACATGGTGGCACAAGAGTACCATATTTTGCTACCATGGCTAAAATCCCATTCAACCTCCAGGCATATCATAGATGAATGAGAATGATTTGTTTTGCCCCATTTGCAGTCGCATATGGGTGGAGTGTCTGGTGCCCTACAGACTCTTACCAAGCCTGTTTATCACTGTTTGTCAATTTATTTTTAGTTTATAACTTTTGGTTAACAACTTAAAAACACACACACACCAATTACCTGCTGTCAGCAAAGCAGTCAGTACAGGTCTGGTGTGTATGTGTGTGTGGGTGCGTGCTGGTGTGTGTGTGCGTGCTTTTGTGTGTTGAGTCCTCACTATTGTGGGTCAACCCACTGAGAGAACACAATGCAGGTCATCACATGTCCCACACATGGGAGTTATTTCTCTGTATGCATGGGGGCTGAGGGGGGTTGCAGGTTTTAAAAGCCTCGTTGTTGAGTGAACAGTGTGTCTCCAAGCTGCAGCTAAGTATAAATCCTGCGTTTACTCCTGCTCATGACGCAGGCAAGCACAATTCCTCCAGAAATAGCCAGCATTCACTAAGACTGAGTTGGGTGAAACATCACCAGGAAAGATCCTGAGCATAAGTCGAATGTCTAACTATGTTTTCTGATTAGTTGCTTTCATTTTCCCTGGGGCAATGCCTTTCGTAATTCAATGTCTGGTTGTGGAGTAATCTCTGGGTTTGGAGACGATAAACAAAATAAGGTAACACATTGCTGAAACAACAATGCAATTTCATTAATTTGTCATTAATGCAGTGGACAATCAACACACTGGTGAGTGAAGATCCATGTGGTCTAGTGAACTAAACAAGTAGTGTGATAGAAAATATATTTGTTCTACTCAGACTGTCACCCAAGTGCTCTTGGGTTTTTTGTACTGGAGTAAATATCCCGAGCAGTGTGAGGGGGAAAAACAGTGCTTTCTGGTATTGTACATTAAAAATGATCTCTGATAGAAATCCATTGATGCAGTCTAATATTTATGGAGCATTAATGAAGTGGAGTTGTAGCTCTGCCATGGGAGTGTTGTGCTCTCTTGTCAGGCTGTTTCTTCATTCTTCATAAGTGCCGCTCGCATGTTTTACCTCCTCTAAGGCCTGCATTCCCCTTGCTTTCCCTCATCATGTCTTTTTTCTTCCTCCTCATTCAGATTGAAATATTTCCTCTCCCCCTTTCTTTTTTAAATTAAAGACAGACGCATCACACTGCCACTCGCTCTCTCTCTCTCTCTCTCTTTTCATCACTGCCGTTAATTGTCCTGGGATTTCCACTTCTCTTTCCCGCTCCTCCTCTCCTCTCTTCCTGTCTTCCTGCTCTCCTCAGAGAGCCCTGTTACGCTCAGTGTGCCTTTATTAACCATCAGTGGCAGGAAGCCTCTGGTTATTTCCTGCATATTCCTGCACACATGCTCATGTGCATGTATGTACGCACACGTGCACACTCACACACACACACACACACACACACACAGACACACACACACACAAGCGCATCTACTGTACATGCGCCTGACTATGCACATGTTCACATGCAATCTATCTCAGAATCTTTTTGAAAACTTTTCAATCAAATTGCTAAGAAGTGCCATTGTCCTCTTAAAATTATATTTCCTCCCTGAAAGCATGTTTTATTGTAAATCAGACAAAAAGACCAAATTAAAAATATGTGCTGACATCGAGTGTGTGACAACAGTTCTAGTTTCCATCATTTATAATCCATTGTGCATTTTGCGTATCGAGGTAACAACTTCATTCTTACTGATAGAAGATGTGAAGTATGAGGCAATTTAAAAAATACTGAAACAGCCACTTTGGATTGTTTGTGCTACACCGTCTCTCTTAAACAAAATGGTTTACAGGGGGAAAACATTGAAAATGGGACAGAACAATTTGGCAAGTGAAGAAAAGAAAGAACAAATGGGATTCAAATAAGTGAAGTATGAAATAGTTCAAACAGAGTGAAAAACACAGGTTTTGGGATTCCTCTCCCCCTCTTTCTCTCTGTCCTCCTTCAGGGAAGGTCAGATCTCCAGATGAGGTGAATAAGTACTGCTTTGCTGTACCACATCAGGGGGATATTTCACAAAGCTGGATTACCGAGTTAGCCAGATAACAGTCCCGAGTAAAACCCGGAACAGCTCTTTTTACTTAAGTCCATGTTCCTGATTTGGGAGGGTTCTGGGTTTTACGCAGTTATCAACCCCGTAATCCTGCTTCGTGAAATACCCCCCTCTTTCCTTCCAGGTAATTAGCTGAACAATTAAAGCTCCCAGACTGACTCCCAGTTAAAGCTAGGGTGGAAAGCCAGCAGTTCTCGGACCGTGAACCGTGATTTGATGATTTCCTCCAGTTTGCTTTTAAATTCTTCCTGCACAATCCTGTGCAGTCTCCTCTTCGGAGAGATTTGAGAGAGGAGACTGTGGATAGGAACTTTACCCCCACCCCACCCCCCCATTCAGACTACACTACATTCCCCTTTTCTCCAAAATGCACCTTGAAATACAGAGGCTACTTTCAATAAAAGATGAAAAGCCCATCCTCAAAGGAGCTCATTTGTATTTGTCATGTGCTTGGTCTCAGAGCCGTTCTCGGGTGACAGAGGTACAGTAGACACGAGGAGAAAAGTGCCTGACGAGAGCCGCCATCTTCTGTGCGCTCTGCCTGCTGGTGTCGTCATGGGAAACGGCGGCTGTCTCCAGCCCAGTTCTGAGGGCTGAGATAATTCCTAAGGTCCTGACACTAATTAACTGGCTGCTTACACGCGACCTTAATGGGGAGGGTGGCGGTGGGCGTGGGGGAGTGTCTGTGTATGAGGCAGGCTGGGTTATGAGGGTGACAGTCACACTTAGATAAACAGCTCTTCATGTAAGGGCGGGCTGAAGTAATAAAAGGAAATCCTATTCAGAGCTGTTGGAGATGTTGGAGCTGAGCGCGTGTATGTGTGTGTGTATTTGTGTATGTGTGTATGTGTGCGTGTGTGGAATTATCCATCTGCATTCTGAGTAGTTTTGAGATCTTGAGCACGGCAAAACTGAAATGCAGGGCATTTTTTCCAAGATCAAAATGACAGCCACTTTAAAGTACTCTGAATTTACAATATCAAAATCCTATAAAATTGCCCCATAAACAACACATTTATGACACCAGCTCATTTTTGTCAAAAATGTCAGAAACTCATAATTCTATGGTTTCAATGTGTGTATGTTGTTTGTGTGTGTGTGTGTGTCCTAAATATAAATCACTCTCCTGTCTCATTAAAAACAGCCCACATTATTCTGAGGGTGGGTGGAACTCACTGAATGTTAAATAAACAGAAGAATTCTGAAATTAAAATGGCGGGTTGATAGTATGAGCACAGTGGACCCGAAACGGGAAGGGACACGATGAGAAGAGGGAGAGACAATGGCAGGAATCCTCCCCTCTCTGCAGCCTTCTGGGGGCCGTGTTGGCTGAGATTTCACACTGCCACAGACTGGCAAGGCAAGGAAGGGCAGGCTGGGTAATCCCCGCAGCATGGACAGGCACGATAAACCGCCTTAATAACCCGCGGGACCAGGGGACAAAGGACACAGGCTGGGCCCAGGAGGCTGCACTGAGGCTGGGCACTGGCCAGCGGACCCGGCCCTCTGTCAACCACAGGCTGGAGAACAGGCAGAGCAGAGCACTGGGAAAAGACCACCCTCACTTCTTTAGACCCCAACTTTGTTCTCCCAGTTCAGAACACCCAGTTGTGTTTTGAGGGCTGTCCCATCCCTGCGGTGTCCTCGATCGAATTCGGAGAGAGCTTACTGGCATGTGTGCCCTCTGGGCCCCAGCGCCCTGTGTGCCCAGCCAGTGCTCACAACGTTCTCACAATGTTGCTGAAATGTTGTGGCAATGTTATAACTGGGGCGGCCTGTAGTGTAGTGGTTAAGGTAAATGACTGGGACACCCAAGGTTGGTGGTTCTAATCCCGGTGTAGCCACAATAAGATCCGCACAGCCGTTGGGCCCTTGAGCAAGGCCCTTAACCCTGCATTGCTCAAGGGGAGGATTGTCTCCTGCTTAGTCTAATCAACTGTACGTCTCTCTGGATAAGAACGTCTGCCAAATGCCAATAATGTAATAACTACGTCCACACTGCCCGTGTAGCTGAAAGGCAGACTGCAGGCGCTAATTTCAATTCCTTCGCACTGAAGCCCTCCCTCTCTTGATGATGCCGCAGCAAATTAAATGCTGCTTGTGTGGACACAATAGGTGCTGGCATGGTAGGGATCTGATTTGATTTGCTAGCTGGACGTACCACCTGTGAGAAACTCATGTTTTAGGGCACAACTAAAAACCTCACTGTCTTATGTGGGTTATTATCTGTGGCTTATGAAGCCAAACGTCTTGCCCAGTCGATTTGTCAGCTTCCAGTTGTTGGTAGGAGCAAAGTGGCCCTGGCGGTTTTGTGTCCTGACATTCATGTGAAAGCAAAGGACACAGCAGGACCGAAGGTACTCCAGGAGAGCAGTGCATGCTGGGTAGCAAGTGTGAGAATTTCCCTCCAGGCCAACTCAGGAGAATGAGAGACGCAGTGCATGTATATCTACTGTGTGTGTATGTGTATACTGCACACACACACACACACACACACACACGGCCATTTCTTGTTATCTGTGCACTACACAGGGGCCCCCATCGAGCTGCTGTTTTTCCCCCCCCAAATTTTTTTAATGATCATTCTCCATCAGGGCTGGCCCCCTCCTATGCAACCACTCCCCCCAAAATCCACGATCACTGTGTATATAGACAGACATAGAGAGAAGAGAGAGAGATCCAAATCACAGGCTGCCTGCTGCACCCTTCAATTAGGTACACTCCCTGTACCGTGTCTGCCGTGCTAATATCTGCAAACCCAGCTGTAAAATTGGGCTAAGGATTACACATCAGATGCCAGATAACAGCGACGCTAAGTCACCCCGGATAGACACCGCTGCAAATGCAAATAAGCAACAATGCGGCATATTAGAAAGATAAAACCATCAGCAAATGAGCGCCCCGCCGTGGCCTGTTGCCACGGCGGCGTGCGAGTGTGGGCGGCTGGGCTTGATGCCGATAGATCGCAGTCGACCTGTCAATCACAGGAGCTGCAGGCCTTCCTTTAGCCCGAGGCACAGCACAGACAACCGCAGCACATGGACTCCCAGCCCTGTGCTGTGGCCACGGCCTCCAGCCTATTCCTCCGTTCAGGGGGGAGGGAGCAGCGCCCTGCCCAGCCGGGGGTGCAGGCTGCTCTGGGCAGGAGACGGTGTAATCCCCAGCCCAGAGTTCAGCTCTAATTAAAGCACTAAATTACTGCTGCGCTTTGAGATAGAATTACAATCACGCTGATGCCTTTCTCTGCAACGTTTAGCTCAGAGGCATTCGATACTTCAGGAAAAAATGCAACGAAGGTAGAATGTTTTACGGCAAACTCCCTTCTCTCTCTCTCTGTCTCTATCTCTTTCTCTCACACGCGTACACACACTAAATGATTGCACATGCTCTGCACTACAGTGAGTAATACAGGCAGCTTCCTATAATAAAAGGGATACTTTAATTAATTATGGATTAATTTATATTTCTTGGCATATTGAAACCAGATACGTCTTCCAGACAGCTATGGCTCATTAATCAGATAACATGCCAGCTTCCTGGCAGCAGTGTAGAAAAATGTTAGACAGACCCTGTCACCCAGTATTTTGGCTACCATGAGTAGAAGAGATTTTTGTGCAGTGGTTAAGGTGCATGACTGGGACCCCAAGGTTGGTGGTTCGATCCCTGGTGTAGCCACAATAAGATCCGCACAGTCGTTGGGCCCTTGAGCAACGCCCTTAACCCTGCATTGCTCCATGTATGCTTAGTCTAATCAACTGTACATCACTGAATCACTGCCATGAATGTAATGTAATGGTTTATTTTGGCAGCTACCTTTTGGTGCTTGTATCCTCCTTTGCTGTCCCACACACACACATATTCACACCCAGAGGACGCTTGCCATGTATGTATAGTTGACAAGGTTACTGAGTTAGTAAGAAAGTTCCGGAGTCACATCGTTAGACAACTCGGATCACCGCAGTTTACAGGATCATGCACGCAATCAGGACGCATTCACACTGTATGGGCTCAACTCCTGACAGACACGAGCCAAGAAAGCCCTGTCACCACTCGCACGCACGGTTAAAGTGCCTGACCGAGACATCTTTGACACCGACATTGTAAAAAATACATAGATGTCATACATAAAAAATATATATATAGTTCACATCAGCATCCTACGCATAAACAATCAATGTGTTTGCATGCATGGTGTGAGATGAGCCCAGTCATGAGAAAAGATGACAGATTTGTTCTCGGCGCCAGAGCACAGCTACGTAAAGCTGGCCTCCAGCAAGCCGAAAACCTGCTGCATATTCGCCGTGTCAAGCATTCGCCGTGTCAGCAGGCCCGGGATTTGGCTGTTGCCCACAACAATTGGTCCGTTACGTAACAGACTCTTTCACATTATGGGTGATATCGGGGCAGGAGGGTTTTACGCTAATGTTACACAACGACGCGCACGGTTCTGTTCGGCTTTGCAGGGGGTGCAGGGTGGTGGTGGTGGTGGTGGGGGGGGGGTTTGGTAGTGGTCGCACACGTATGCGCACACACACACACACACACACACACACACACACAAAAGGATTCTGTGGATGAAGTGATTGCTCGGTGAGAAGGAAAATGAGTAATCTGCGCTGCTTTAAGGGGATTGATGGGAGTGCTGGGGCTGGGAGCAGTGTCACAGTCATTTCAATTCTGCACTCATGAATATGGATTCACTCATGAACCTGCTGTCTCGGAGAAATGCTGACAGACAGGTAGACAGAGAGGTGAGTCTGTCTAAGAGCTGAGAGGAGCAAGTGCGAGCTGATGGATACGGTGGTTAAACCAGTTCTCCGTTGGCCTGCGAATGAAATGTGATAGATAGGTATTTCATATTTATGACCCACCATTTGGAAATGATCAGAATAACTACCACTGTCACAGTGTGAATATCAATCATTAGAATGGAATGGGCATTTGTCAAAACTGTTCTAGGCTCTTGGAATAACACAGTTCAGAAATGTTCTTTTAATGAGATTAAGACATAACCCAACAGTAATGAATCAATTATGTCCATCACTGGTTGCTCCAAGATACTGCCTCTCCGCCTGAAAACGGACACAGAACCAAGCGAATGTAAAGAAACGGACAGAGAGCCAAGCTGACTGGCAGGTGTGTGACACTGAGGACCTCTGGGACGTGAAATGAAGTGCACAGTACAGCGGTCTTGTTTGCCAGCTGTGTTTTAATAGGAGAAAGCGCGTGTCTTTTCCTAAACATGGCATAGATCTATTCTCAGATTATGTCCCTGAGGGAGACAGCATCTATTTAACGCACGGTGACGCGCGGCACGTGGAGAAACAGTTGTAAACGAGCCCGCACGGCAGGCGGCACGTGTTATAGTTTATTTACGCACAAATCCAGAAACGAAATCTCTTCTTCTTCTTCTTCTTCTTCGCTGCGGCGGAACGGGGACTCCATCATGCCGACTCTTCGCGGAGTCTTGAAGGAAACTTGCAGGGCTTCGCTGAGACTGGGTGGACCAATGGGCAACACAGACGGGAATGAAAGTCTAAGTCAATTACGGAGAAATGTATCGACTCTCGTAGACGCCTTAACAGAACAATGATCAACATTGAACAGGGCCAATGAAGATAGACTGATATAGCCATCGGATCACCGTCCTCATTACCATTTTAGCAGTCACAATCTTAACCATCACTCTGCTTTGTATTAAACTAAGCCAATTTAAGGGACTGCAGAGAAAGAACGTGTAGTTTTACTTTTGACTTTGCAGCCTATACGTTCTTAGCATTTAGTATTGAGAATGTGGGAAACACCTGTTACAGCACCTCTCTGCTTTTTACCTGTTCTCCAGAGCTGTTACCCTCACCTGCCCCTCAGAGCTCTGTTACCCTCTCCTGCTGCTGGTACAGTATTTTTATGGTTATGATAAAACACTCGTGATTATGAATCTGGTACATGACTTTAATCTGAAAGTCAATGCGACGACAGTGGACACACACCTTCAGTCTAAATATATATGCTGGTTTAGCCAGGGAGACAATTTGACCTTTGCAAACACAAAAGCGATCATTCAAAGTGGTGTGTGGTTCTCAGGGTGCGCGTGTGTCTGTGAGTACAGGTGATTGTTTTCCTGTGTACGCATGAGGATTGATGTGCATACGTATAAATTTAGTTTCAAATGAATAATGCTCTCTCTGTCTTTCCTTCAGCGGGAATAGATTCAGGAAATCGGGTCATAGCCAGCTATATTCACAACAACAATAACAAGTAGTTCAAGATGACATTTGCTTAGGTATAGTCCCGGGAAAAATGTATTTTTCTCGAAGCGGATCCTGCTTTGGAAATGAGGGGCTGATAAGCAGTCTTTTTCCCTCTTTTGCTAGTCTTTTTTACAATCTGGCTCGCCGTTTTGCGGTTTTATTACGTCACAGTTTTTGTATGATATAAATATGAAAGCAACAATTAATTGAGACGTCAACGACTCAACACAAGGGGATGGCGTTAATAATGTGCAGCTGGTCATGGTTTCTGTTCTTCCCCTTTACCAAAACACACCTTCATTCTCCACTCCTCCCCCACGTGTTGCAGTCTCTTTCTCTTTTCATCCCCTGCCTACCCCACCCCCTGCTAATTCCACCCTCTTTCTGTTGCGCCCAATTTAAAATCTAATTTATAGCTGTGACGCAGTTTTTTTTTTTTGCGTTGCCAAAGCTTTAAAACAATGTAGATTAGGAAAGACGCTCTGTTGCATTGTAGGTACGTTTTAATGAGCCATTCTGTTTTTCTGTCTCACTCCAACACCCTCCTCTCCTTTCTCTAACTTGCTTCTCCATATCCTCTATATTTTTATGCCTTCTTTTATGGTCAGCGTAGTTAACCTGACTAATTCCTAAATGATGTTGCATCTTTACTTGCTGGCCTGGCACTATTTTTCATTTTAATCAGGTGAATGCACTTCTGTTTCTCCTATTTTGCAAGTTGCTCAGGGGAAATTGGGGTTCACCCAATATGGATGTAAATAGCCTAAAATTAAAGCTGACAGTCTGCCCTTTCCCCTCATACATATGTTTCATTTTGATTCCAGCATGGTGGATTACAGAGCAAAAAGAACAAAAGTTGTGTCACCACTTTCAAAATGCTTACGGATTGTTTTCATGCTGCTGAGGACGTCTAATTAAGAGACTTAATTGGAAAGAGAATGTTACTGCTGACAAGGCCAAATATCAAAAGGCCATACAAACAAACACTGCTGGACTTGACCTCCAAAACAAAACAATGGAAAAGCAGGAAGAAGCAGGAACAATATCAAGGGAAAAAGACCAAAACAATGAGTGTAGAGAAGATAATGTGTTTAGAAGAAAAAAAAAGAAAATGTAGAGAGTGAGTGAAGGTACTGTACATGCATAGGGGCTCTATGCTTAGAAGCAAGTAGATGCATTGTTTCCAAGTCGAGAAAATGCATTTTTAACTGCTAGACACATCCCTTGCTCACTTGCTCAGCATCAACATAAAGTATTTACTTGTATGACCTTATTCTCATCTGCGGGATGAAAATGAAACTATTCTCTGGACCTGAGGGACAGCTTTGATGGATTCCACTTAGAGGACAACAACACCCACAGCTTGAGAACAGCAATGGGTAATAACACTCAGAAAGATAAATATATCACAGGAGTGGGCTCGGGGCCTGTCTGGGGTAAAAAGACACAGGTCATTGAAGGACAGCAACGGAAGGGGCATCTCCAGGGCCCAAGAGGAGGTATGCTTAAAACGGCCACTTCATTACATTATACTGTCGTATAATCCCTCTAAACACTTACTCAAAAATAACCCCCGAAACACTCCTAACCCCAGCCTGTGGGGCAGATAACAGCTGCCGTTCCCCGGATACAACCCCACCCCGCCCAATAACTGAATAACTAAATAAAAGTGTGATCGTTGTCAGCTCAGCTGAGCCTCCTCACCTCACTGCCTTCTCACTGTCTCCACGGGCTCCTCAGCACCCAGCGAGAGGTGAGAGAGGGAGAGGGAGAGAGGGGGAGAGGGGGGGAGAGAGGGAGAGGGAGAGAGAGAGGGAGGGAGAGAGAGAGGAGAGAGAGGAGAGAGAGGGTAGAGAGAGAGGGGGAGAGGGAGAGGGAGGGAAAGAGGGAGAGGGAGAGGAGAGAGGGAGAGAGGGAGGGAGAGAGGGGAGAGAGAGGGAGAGGGAGAGAGAGAGGACAAGAGGGAGAGTGGGAGAGGGAGGGAAAGAGAGAGAGAAGGAGGGGGAGAGAGGAAGAAAGGGAGAGGGGGATAGGGAGAGAGATGGGAGAGAGAGGTGGAGAGAGAGGTGAGAGAGTATTCTGTATTCTCCTTTTGCAAGTTGTGGGAGAGGAGCATCTACTAAATGAATGTAATGCAACACATCCCCCTCCCTCTCTCTTGCTTTCTCACCCTTCTTTTCTGCCCCATTTCTTTTTCACTCCCTCCATCTTTATCTAACTTGATTCTTCAAACTCTGGGTTTGACAGCAGATGCAGTCACTTGGTGACACTCCTGGCTCGATGTCCATGGCTGTCATATGACACCCAGGACCGAAATGAACTGATAAGAAAGTATTTGTGTACAAGAGGACATGTGGGAGTACATTATCACACACATAAGAACATGTATTCATTATTATTTATACATATTTTGGACAACTGATGATCTGCATAAAATCACAAGGTTCCCCCTGGGAAAAATACATATATATTATATATTATTATAAAATATATTATGTTATAATATGCAGTGCAGTCCATAAGTATTTGGACAGTGACCATTTTCTGTTTGGGAACTCTAAGAAACATTGGGTATACATAGGAGCTATGTATAAACAGGACTAATTCCAACACTGTTCACCTGATATGGATGTAAGAGAGAGAGGGAGATGGCGGGAGGCTACTTTGAATATATTTAGTCAATTCATTTATGTCATTAAAAATTACATTTGTCATATTTGTAAAAATGTCTACATTATACAGTATGCTGTATATATCCATCCCTCCATCCATCCAGCTATTATGTAATCTGCTTATTCCTGGTCAGGGTCATGGAGCCTATCTCAGCATGCACTGGGTGAGCGGCAGGAATACACCCTGACTGGCTGCCAATCACAGTTAAAAAGTGTATGTACGTATATTACGGTGGCGGTGACGTGGTTTGTTGGGTTGGACTCGGCTCTCTCTCCCACTCCCGCGCTCCCTTGGTCTTCCTTGATCTTTCCGGCTCCACTGTAGCAACCTGAAGACCCTCTGGTAAATGGCAGATGACAGTTCCTGATGGAGATGTGGCAGGCTGAGCTGCTGAGGGACTTGGGGACAGCCCGGTGAACTGACAGGCCACTGTGCAGAAATAATCACGCCCGCATCAGTGCTGTAACTCTGTCTGGCGAGCACTGTGCATTTGCATTTTTGTAAATTTCCCCGCCCAAAAAAAGTTACATTATTATATGTCCAATTTCCATTTTCCTAAATTGGGATGTCCAACCCCAGCCGTATTTATGCGAACCCCTCCGCAATTTTAAGTAAAGTGTAGACTTTAGACCTCCAAATGTCGTGGCGATGCCCACCTGTTTCTTTTCACATCTCAGCCCAGGGCATAGCTTGTATTGAGTCAGAGGAGGACCGTTCCTTTGCGGCTTTGGCATGTAGCCCGCAGGCACCCGATCGACCAGCGGGGGGCGCTAGAGAGTGGTGAAATGCTGGCCCCCTACATAACAGGACCCAGCCCTCACCAACTGTGTGTCACCCTACTGTGTGGACCTACTGGCACTGGTCCAAATTTGATCCGGGGCCGTGGGGGGGGTCATCCATTCACCAGGCAGTGTGCATGGACATCAAAATAATCTCTCATTCTGCTGTTGCAACATGGAGAAATGATCATTACCAGAGAAAGCAGTGAAAAGAAAGCACTCCACTGTTTACTGAATGCAGAGAGTGAGAGAGAGAGATTGATTACCCATACTTCTTTCTATTTCTATTCTATTTACTTTTTTCTGAATTATTATATGTATATTAGATTTGCCATTATCATGAGAATTGTTTTTGCTTCCATTCTTATTTCTCAATCAGAGGAAAGTTCTTATGTGGTTCTATGGTTACTGTTCACTTGTTTAATGATTGATGTTCAAGTATTGTTCAATGTGAAATGTATGTTTTTATAACACTGTACGCAAATGTCATATTTCTCATGCCAACGAAGGGAACTGAATTGAATTAAATTGACAGAGAGCGAAAGAAAGAGAAAGAGATAGAGAAAACATGTTAATCCTTGTTTTTCACCACTGCAAAGAGAGAGACATGAATTAAACAAACATACCAATAAATAAATTAAAAAAACCTTGAATATTGTACCAGCGGCATGGCAGAATGGAGGAGGAGGAGAGGCTGGGGGGGGGGTGGGGGTGGGGTGGGGGGTGGGGGGGTTGGGGATTGGAGTGCCCCGCAGTTAAACCCACAGTGAGCATGTGGTCAGGGAATCGTGCTGGGGGGTCACATCAGCACATTAGCTTCATTAAACCTGATCTATTGAAGCAGGGCACATGAGTATGGATGTGGGTCAGGACATTGTGTCCAGGTGACATTGCTTTGTGAGTACAGTGTGTGTGTGTTTTTTTTGTACGTGTCTGCGTGTATGAGTGTGCCTATGTGTGTGTGTGTGTGTGTACGTGTGCAGGAGCACGCATTCATGCATCTGTGAGTGTTTGCATGTCAGCCTGTTCTGAAAGATGGTAGTTAGTAGCTAGTGGCAAATTGTTTACAGAATCATTGCTCACCTGTACAAGCAATTCACATAACATCCGTTTTAACATGAAAATATCCAATGTGGAACGCTAAATAAGAAACTAGGACAAATTAAAAAACTTAAATCCCAGGAATCCACAATTAATTAAACTAATTCACATTTTTGGATTAAAATGCTTATGTCATGCTGAAATGAATGCTAAAGGAATAATAATGTAATGATTGAATGGTTGCATTACCCGTTCCAGAATGCATTTCAAACAGAGATTAACAAAGATCCACAATAACAAATTTCCCACTTTAAAATAACATTTCACAAGCTAATCATCTGAATTGTTTGGTTCAAATTTTGGGCATCTCCACGTTTAGAGAGATAACACCCCCGAAATGAGAAAAAGAAAGCCTGGGTATTAAAAAATCTGAGAAGGCAGAAAATCGAGCAAAGCCCACCTACAGCTGCCTGCCAGTGAGAGCAGTGTGTTGTTCTCCGGAGCCGGCGTGGCCGCGCTGTGTTCTGGACCCTTCCGCCGAGCCCTGTGGAAAGGGTTAGTGTCAAACTGCATTAGAGAGACTGCGCTTTTGCTCTTTTTTCCTTTTTTCACCCCACCTCTGGCCTGCACAGCGGCTCCCTTTTTTAATTGGGCAGAAGCTGTTGGCATCCCGCGGTACTCTTTCACATAATTATCTTTTTCACTCTATTATCGCCTTGTTCTGTCCCCCTCTCTCTGTCCGTCGCCCTCCTCCTTTTCTCCCTTCCCTCTATCTGCGTTGTCATCGTTCCTCTGCGAGGGCGATGATAGGGTGAATGTGCAGACCCTGGACTACTGGGTCAGACCATCATCTGTGATTGATTATGCAGGACTGGACTGCTGCAGCTCCTCACAAGCACCTGCGACCAATCAACACATGTCCTCAACTTAAACTTTCATTTCAGTGGGGTTTAAAAAAGTGTTTTTCCAAGTGCAGTAGGACATGACTGGTGAATTTGGTGATTATTAAACCTGCCAAAATGATTTTTGTTTATCTCATGTGCTTGCTGTTTCAAGCTTCAGTCCTAGGCCAACAGTAACACAAATAACCACACACAACAGGTGGATAGGCTACAGCAGCAGAAGACCAATAAGTCTAATAAATAACTAATAAAGTGCTCACTGAGTGTAGTTGCAGTTCCAGATAGGGGACAATGAGAAGAATTAAATGGCCTTTAAAATCTATTTCCGGAAATTATGATGGCCTAGGTTCTTCAATATTCAAAGCATGTTTCAAATATATATACTTACATATACGTAGATAAAACTCAACATCAATAGCTCATCTATCTTCATTCAGCCAAATTATCTGCAGTTATTGCCTCAATCTGTGATATTCCCTGGCTTTGGTTCATCTACCTTCTTATTTATGTGTGTTGGCTTCTCCATATTTCAAATCCAAAGGTGCCCTTTTTGTCACGGTTACAATCTTCAGTGTCCTCGTGCCAAACTGAGCGAGCAGTGAGCCGCACCGTTCACACGGTATATCCTCAATTAATTCAGCAAAACTGACAGATTCATTGCCTTCAGTCTCTTCATAAAATGTACACTGGCAAAAAGCCATTCCCCATTTGTTAGAAAAACAAATTGGATACATATTCCCTGTCTGCATATTTATGCAAGTAATTAAATTAAAATTAAAAAGTGAAGCGGGCGGTTCTGACACACATACACATACAAAACAAACATCGTCAAACTAAAACTGACACCATGAAACATTTTTCTGTCAGCGTTTGCAATTAGCAAATAAAACATTACCTGATTCCAGTGGGAACGGATCAAATGTCCTCGCACACACCCGCACAGACACACACACACACACACACACACACACGCACAGACACACACACCCGCACAGACACACACATGCACACACACACACACGCACACACACACACACACACACACACACCCGCACAGACACACACACACACACACACACACAATGCTTAGCTAAACTAGACTGCCATAATTCGTTTGCACCAAATAGGCCTGTCAGTTCTCCATCCTTGCTTCCTCTAATTTGTTCCATCTTTCTTCAAATCTCTCCTTACGAGAGATGTAATTTACTGCCTTTTCAAACAGGTCTGCCAAGAACTACCTTGTGACTTTAGTAAATATTTTGACTTTTTGAAACATTCCTATTTTTCATTCAGCAGAATGTGTGTGTGTGTGTGTGTGTGTGAGAGAGAGTAACCTTGACACAATAATCTTTGTCTATCACTGCCGCAAGATGATGCTATCTTCAACATTATTTTCTCAACTTTCTCAGCCCTGATAAAACTTGATATAATTGATAAAACATACAACTGTGCACAGTATAAGGTCAACTATTTTACAACGCCAGCCTAGTCTGGCTGGTGCACAGTGACATCAGTGACATGTTGTTTATCCAGCAGTCCTGGCTGTCACACCAGGGAGACAGTCCATCGAGCAGCTGACTCCCAGGCCCTTCACTAATCCCCTCTGTGTCTGAGGGTTTGATTCCCCGCCCGGCCACTTTCTGTGCTGCGGCCCCGTCTCTAACTGTAGTCATCTCTGCGTTTCCCTGTCTGAATAAAGTGGAAGAAAACTGTGATGAGGGAAGACTGAAATAAAGAGCCAGTGTTTTACTCCAGGGGAGCCACGGATGGTGCAGTGGGTAGCACTGCCGCCTCACAGCAAGGAGGTCCTGGGTTCAAATCCCGGTTGGCCAGGGCCTCTCTGTGTGGAGTTTGCATGTTCTCCCCGTGTTCGCATGGGTTTCCTCTGGGTACTCCGGTTTCCTCCCACAGCCCAAAGACATGCAGGTTAGGCTGATTGGAGAGTCTAAATTGCCCCTGGGTATGAGTGTGTGAGTGAATGTTGTGTGTGCCCAGCGATGGACTGGCGACCTGTCCAGGGTGTATTCCTGCCTTTCGCCCAATGTATGCTAGGATAGGCTCCAGCCCCCCTTCGACCCTGTTCAGGATAAGTGGGTTAGGATAATGGATGGATGGTGCTAAATGGACCCTGCCACAGAAAAGGGAAATGGCACCTCATGTCCCAGAGTACTACCCTCACTGAGCACTTTATTAGGAACACCTGTACACCAATTGTTCATGCAATTATCTAATCAGCCAATCATGTGGTAGCAGCGCAATGCATAAAATCATATATGTACATCATATCAGGTACTGGTCAGGAGCTTCAGTTAATGTTCACATCAACCATCAGAATGAGGAACACAATGTGATCTCAGTGATTTTGACTGTGGCATGATTGTTGGTGCCAGACTGGTTTGAGTATTTCTGTAACTGCTCATCTCCTGGGATTTTCACACACACCACCTCTAGAGTTTACTCGGAATGGTGTGAAAAACGAACAACATCCCGTGAGTGGCTGTGCTGTGGACGGAAAAGCCTTGTTGATGAGAGAGGTCAATGGAGAATGGCCAGATTGGTTCGAGCTGACAGAAAGGCTTTGGTAACTCAGATAGCCACCACACAAATGCAGTGAGCAGAAAAGCATCTCAGAATGCACAACACATAGCTATTTTGAGAGAAAAGGGAGACCCGACCCAGTATTAGTATAGTGTTCCTAATAAATTGCTCAGTGAGTGTATGATACTTTTTGTAGGATGCTCACTCCTTTTTTCTCCAACAGTGCTACTACTACTACTGCTGCTACTAATCGGTTACATTTAGCAACATGAATCTACTTTGCAAATTCATATTTGAATTCGTATTTCCTCAAATCATATCTCCTTTACAATTAAGAGTGGACATGCCTCAACGAGCACTGTGCGTTGCAGAAATGGTGAAAGGGGCATGCTGAGAATAATATGGAGAGGTGGTTCGGTGGTGCTAGAACATTCTCTCTGCGCTGAGGTAGTGAAAGTATTGTGTGACGTTGCCGAGAATGCGCAGCCTTGTGGGAAAAGAACGCGGCACAGTGTTGAAAGAAACTGTCAAACGTGCTGTGCAATTTAATCTGTAGAAAGGTGAAGGTATATTAATCCTTTCTGTGAGATATAAACATTAAAGCAGCAGCCAACATTTGTCAAGCGGTCTCTGTGGGTGTACTATGGTATCCTTTAGCCGCTTTAGTGCAGTTTGTGTTTTTGAAAGCAAATAGTTCAAGAGTCAATATCTTGGCACAGTTGTTTGTTATGACTGAAGCGGCAGAAAGATTTTGGCTTCATACGGCCATTTTACAAAATCGGTTCCTGTCAAGTTTGGCTGCAGCAGCTATAATGAAACATCATCACTCCAGGAAGTCAAGGAAATATATTTCTGTAAAGTACTTTGTGTTGTAGTCAAAATACATGCCATTTTTATTGGTCTGGCTATTGTTCTGTTTATTGTTAATTGTACAGTGGCTAACCAAGCTGAAGAACTATTTAAAATCTTATTTCAAGGTGACTTTGTTGAAAGTTTTGAATGAGGATAAGGAGAGAAGGTGTCCATTTAAAAAAGTAACAGAGGGAAATGCAATGGAAATGTTTAACTCTAACGCTCCTATTATGTTTGGGGTCAATTTGCTGCAGATGACGATAATGCTAAATTAAGTTAATTTCATTTACAAAGTAGATAACGGTGATCTACAAACGTGGAGTAATATTAAAAGATGTGAGAACATTCCATTTAGCCGTGAGTACATCGTGGATATTGGCACGGCTGGAACGCAAACTGACCAATATAGACCTATCCGTTAAAAAACCCTTTTTTTTAAAAATACAAAAATCTTTTTCTCGGATGTTTTTGTGAATGATTCTGGTGCCACTTAGGTGCCAACCTTTCACTTACTGTTCCTTAGGCTCTATTATAAGATGTTTCTCACAGATTTTTTGATAAAAAGCCAGCAATTTGGGAGACAATAAGAAGGCGACACACTGCGTGTCAAATTTGTTTCATTGCAATGTTTTTGTGTTTATTTCAACTGTTGGGCTCAATTTGACCCCAAACATAAAATCAGTCATAAAGTCTTAAAATATCAGGAGGGTTAAAGTATACCTCAATAGGTATAATAGCATGTGCCAAGACTTTCCTTTTTTATTTCAGCATTTTACTGTTCTGTGACCACAAGAACTTGTTATGTGTATTAACCTGTCTCTGTGCAGCTGGTTAAAATAACTGTAGAAATAAAACCAACTCTAAAACAACACAATGTGAGTTATATCTCACGTGGCTTTATCCCAGACACCAGAAACAGTTTTGTCATAGTCCTAGAAGAGCTGTGACTCAGATAGGTTGGCAGGTTTGCCGCTCTGACTGGGAAATTCTTTTTGAAGGTGTAAAATCTTTTGATATTCTGCAGTCCTTTGTTATGAATTGAGGGCAGACGCGCAGAGGCCTCAGGTTTTCCTGTCTTTTGGTTTTCATCACTGTCTCCTCCTCTCCGTCCCTCAAAATGAAGCCCAAATCCAGCTGATGGATGAGGGGACAGCTTCCAGACGCTTCCAGAACCTGAGAAACGCAGTGTACAGGACAGAACCCCAAGTCTGCCTCACGCCCCTGCCACTCCTCGGTGATCGATGAGGGAGGGCGTATGTCCGTCCTTCCCTGCGTTCAGTCAGCCCGTCTCATATTCTCTCTCCTCTGTCTTCCTACGATATCCTATCTTTGTGTAAAAACATTTAAAAAAAGAGAAAAGTCCAAAGTGATCATTTTTTTGCAAGTGATTCTAATTTTGGAAATGTTGCCAATGTCCAAAAATTGAGTGTGCTTTTTTACAAGATTTACAAATAATTGTTGTTGGGTTTTAAAACTCTGTATTACTATGCTACCCATCAAAAGTTAAATAAAGACAGTGAACAAACTCCTGTGTCGCTTGATACAAATGAACGGGCGAATGGTTCATTAAATGGTTAGTACATTGTGTATACTGGCACTGCATCTCAGAGTCCTAATTGTCCCTTTTGGACAGCATTTCTGAATGTTAAATGGATACTGGAAAGATCAATTACGAGAGAACGACCGTGGTTGCTTTGAAAGCTAGCACTGAGAAGGCTTGTGGGACAATGTTGTGTAGTGAGGAATTTGATATTGTTATATCATTATCTTTGAACATTTGAACTGTTGATTTTGTCTATGGGCCTTTTCTAAAGCCACAGCAGCATTACACCTACAAGCACTGGCGTTATCCAGCTGACACAAAAACGTTATTGCAATGTTTGCTGCAATGTTGTGGGAATGGTTTAACATCGTCAAATCGTTTCAGGAACATTGTGAGAACGTTTGGTGACTGCTGGGACTGTACCTGTGCACTGTGTCTGTTCAAGCGGCAGAACCTGATTGAATTTGGGTTAAGAGGAGGAGGAAGGCAGCGATGCAGGGAACTCCAAGGAGAAATAGAAAGAGAGGGGGCCGAAAAGGAAACGCAAAGAAAGGATAAAACAAGGGTTGAAATGAGTGTTATCCTGATAAGGAAGCATGTGAGAACGGCAAAAATAACATTCAGAAAGGGTCTAATATCGCAGATTAAGAAAGAGAATTAAATATTTAACAGGGACTCTTTGCAGCCTCCGTGTGTTCTGATGAGAGGGCAGGTTCATCGTGCTCATGGAAAGCCAAAGGCACTTCTTCTAAATCTAGTTCATGTTGAGCATTAAATCAGAGGATTATTCAAAATTCACAGCATCAACAACTCGCGTCTCTCTGTCGTTCTCTCTTTCTTCTCTCCTTTTCATCGTTTCTCTGCTTTTTCTCTCACTCCTTTCCTCCTGCTGTTTTTCAGCTCCCTTCACACTCCTCCCCTTCGTCGTCCCCTCTTAGTCCGCTGCCTGATTTTCTCTCCCCCTTTCTCTCTCTCTTCTGCTTTCCAGTCTCAATCCCCCTTTTCTCCCTCTCCATCCCCCTTTACTCTCTCATCTCCACTAAAAACCCCCCTTCCCCAGTCACCCGTTCTCACATATCCCACCTCTCTCCGCCACGCTGGTGCATGAGAGAGCAGGCAGGCGAGTATGAACACCAGCAGAGTCACACAGCCACACAGAGGTACAGACACTGTGTCTGTAGTCAGCACAGAGGTACAGACACTGTGTCTGTAGTCAGCACAGAGGTACAGACACGGCCACACAGAGGTACAGACACTGTGTCTGTAGTCAGCACAGAGGTACAGACACGGCCACACAGAGGTACAGACACTGTGTCTGTAGTCAGCACAGAGGTACAGACACGGCCACACAGAGGTACAGACACTGTGTCTGTAGTCAGCACAGAGGTACAGACACAGCCACACAGAGGTACAGACACTGTGTCTGTAGTCAGCACAGAGGTACAGACACAGCCACACAGAGGTAGTTAGCACAGAGATACAGACACAGCCACACAGAGGTACAGACACTGTGTCTGTAGTCAGCACAGAGATACAGACACAGCCACACAGAGGTACAGACACTGTGTCTGTAGTCAGCACAGAGATACAGACACAGCCACACAGAGGTACAGACACTGTGTCTGTAGTCAGCACAGAGGTACAGACACAGCCACACAGAGGTAGTTAGCACAGAGATACAGACACAGCCACACAGAGGTACAGACACTGTGTCTGTAGTCAGCACAGAGATACAGACACAGCCACACAGAGGTACAGCCCCTTTGTCTGTAGTCAGCACTACCCCACTCAGCTGTTGCACTAAAGGGGATTTAGAAGCAGAGAGGTCAGGAATAGAGAGAGAAGGAATGACAGAGGAAGAGTGGGAGAGGGAGAATAGTATAGAGAGAGTGAGAGTGAATAGGAGAAGAAGAAGAAGACCAAGGGGCATCGGTTGGAGGTGTGTAGCGAGAGAGACAAAGAGAGACTCGGGAGCACTTAAAATGAGACGCAGCAGGGACTGGGCAAGGTTTGGAAAGAGTTATAAGGGAAGAGATCTGTGTAGGGAAAACAACGAACCACAAAACACGTGGAATTAAAAGGAGGAAGGCACCAGTGACAGAGACAAAGAAAGAGTACACTCACGAGTGAGGTGAGCTCATTTGTTCATAAGAGAGAGAGGGGAGGAGGGAAAGAGTAAAGCAGGGTGAGTGAGAGAGGGGGGAGAGTGTGGTGAGAGAGAGAGGGAGGGAAAGAAAGAACGTAGTGAGTGAGAAAGAGAGAGAGAGAGAGAGAGAGAGAGAGAGAGAGAGAGAGAGAGAGAGAGAGAGCCAGAGAGTACGCTCGCGTGTGTGAGGCATTAACATTTGGTCCTGGCTGTTTACAGTAGAGCTGCATCAGACGAAGACGGTCTCTGAGAGTGAGGAATGGAAGGACTGCACTTCTGAAACAGGAGGACAAAAAGGACTGAATAAAAACACCCTGTTTTGGGACAGTGTCAGAGAGGATATTTCAGAGAGGAACTGAGACAACAGACATGCATGCTGTTTCACACATGTGATATATATACATACCTATGCATATGTAAATATATATCGACATACAGTACATCTGATTCTCAGACAACTGCTGGGAAAGGAACTGGGAGATACAATCTTCATTGGCTGGGAGAACTGGTTATGTTATTTGAACCATGGGGAGTGAAAATGCTTTGGTACTGTACCTGTGGATCACGTGAAGGGCATATACTACAATAAGAATACCACCATCTTTGATGTTCACCTATTGTTCTCAAGGTGTCCTGAGCTCAGGATTTCTGGTGGTCTTTTGCTCAGATTTGCTAAGTGGTATTTTGTCCACCATGCTTTGTGCTGGTAGGGATTTCACTGATGAAGTGTGAAGAGAATTTTTGGGTTGAACCTTTGGACCTAATCTCGCAGACGCAGCCCCACGCTCACATTTCCATATAAATTGGGCTTATCTCGGGTTCAGGGAAAGAGTGATAGGTGAGCTTACACGTCGAGAACAAGTGAGACAGGGGGAGAGACGGAGACTGAAAGGAGGAGTTTAGACAGAGCAACTGGCAGCGCGCCTTCAAGCAAATCACATATATATGCAGGCAGGAGTTCTGAATGGAAAAAGTTTGGATAAATACAATCAGCGAGGAGCATCAGTTTTATTTTTAAACCGTGTTTGGGGGCAGGGGGGAGGAGGAGAGTCTATCAGATTCAGGCAGAAAGGGTGGGAAAAACAGCCATAGCGCTCTGCAGATTGACCGAACAGAGACATGCCGGAGAGAGCTTTTCTTTCGGGTGCTGAACTGTTGCTTTTCATTTGATTTCTTGCCGTGACAAAGTGGAGCAGGCTTTCGTTTCAGAAGTGACACAGAAAACCGACCCTCTTGAATCCGCTGCTGGCTTCCACACTGCAGAGAGGCAAAAATCAAAGTTGTAAAATAAAAGAAAAAGAAAGACAAAAAAGGGAGAAACTCTTTGCTTGGTTCGAGGAGGAGGAGGGATGCTGCCGTTCTGGGAACGCCGGAGTTGCACAAAACCTTCGGGAATGATGAAAAACAAAACAATGATTCATAATGGTCAAGAAGCAGAGAATAAGCAAACATTCCGACTGAAAATGAGGAGGCATGATAATTAAGACCCCCGGAGAGATAGTGAGGGAGAACATCTCAAGGAGAAAGACATCAGAGGAAAAAGGAGAAGAAAATCAAACAAGGACAACTCTCTTCTACTGTGCAGCTGAAGAAAATGGATTACTCCCAGTTTACACGTGTTTTTAAACGCACTGTTGTTCACCGTTTGGTTTCTGCACGTTTCTTTCCACGTCCCCCTGTAAAGTGAATCTGGTTGCAGCGAGTTCATGCTGCTAGGCACTGAATTATACTGTCTGCTGTTGCCAGTGAGATCTTTAACAGGTGTTTGAGGATATAATTACAGTATTTAACCAATGCCACCAGAGCAGTATATTCATATGGGGACATTTCTAAGCTGAACGTTAAATAACTTTTTTGCTAATTAATAATGTGGTTTATAAGGTACGTGCTTCCAGTTTAATCATTGATATCAATTCAATTAAATTTTGAACTAATACTTTATGAGGGCTTTTGTTTCTGGATAGACAGTGGCAATTCATTTGTGCAGCTGTGTACATGGAAATATTGCAATCATGTGATTTTCTTAAAACCCTGTAGCATCTAATTTACTATACTATTTAAAACTGCTATTAGATTATACATTTTTTAATTAGTTTTGCAGAAGTGGAAGGAAACCCTCAGCAGCTCTTTCACTATGCGGATTCAGGGGTGTCGGATCGTTCTGTAGTTTATCAGGCGCTTGTACACCCCCAAACTACAGTATCAATGCTGACGGGCAGACAGTTAAGCATGGCGGTGCAGGGGGTCGTGTCTGCCCTGCTCCTCATATCGCTGCTGGGCTCACCCTCTCTGGCCCAGAACAGAGAGATCACAGATACGGTCCCCCCAACGACCAATCAGACCGCAGCGCCCTCCGTCGAACCAGAGGTCACCTTGACAACACCTGGAGGGGACAGGGAGGAGGAGGCTCTCCCGACCACGGGCAGCCGTTGCCAGGGCTACTACGACGTGATGGGCCAGTGGGACCCGCCGTTCAACTGCAACGTGGGCATCTACCTGTACTGCTGCGGCACCTGCTTCTACCGCTTCTGCTGCCAGTTCCGGCAGCACCGGCTGGACCAGACGTCCTGCTCCAACTACGACACGCCCATCTGGGCCAACACGGGCAAGCCGGGGGCGGCCGTCACCGAGGCCCAGGACGAGCACGACCGCGACCGCACGCACATGGTGGTCTACATCATCTGCGGGGTGGTGGCCATCATGGTGCTGGTGGGCATCTTCACCAAGCTGGGCCTGGAGAAGAGCCGCGGAGGCCAGACCGACATGACCAACTCCAGGTGAGTCCAACTCCAGGCCAGACCGACGTGTCCAACTCCAGGTGAGTCCAACTCCAGGCCAGACCGACGTGTCCAACTCCAGGTGAGTCCAACTCCAGGCCAGACCGACGTGACCAACTCCAGGTGAGTCCAACTCCAGGCCAGACCGACATGTCCAGCTCCAGGTGAGTCCGGCCGGACCGTGGAACAGGGGCTGGGGGGCTGGGTGTGAGAGCGAGTGAGAGTGAGGCAGGGGCAGAGAGAGAACCCAAAACAAAGAGAGAAAAATGAGGTTACAGGAGCCTTGAGGGATGTGTGTGGAAAGGAGGAGGGGTGGGTGTAAAGAGGGGGGTGAATGTAAAGAGGGGGGTGGGGGTGTTTGAAGGTGTAAGTTTTGAGTACCGCTGTAAGGAGAGACTCATCAAAGTGGAGGAACAGATGCTCTAAAACAACAGAATAAAAGGCAGGGATAGGGGCTCGGAGGATAAGAGAGGCGGTGAGGTTGACAAGTGTTTTTTTTTAATAAAAGGAGAGCAGACAGTCTGTCCTCTTTCTGTATTTTC
Source organism: Conger conger (assembly GCF_963514075.1). Classification (NCBI taxonomy): domain Eukaryota; kingdom Metazoa; phylum Chordata; class Actinopteri; order Anguilliformes; family Congridae; genus Conger; species Conger conger. The sequence goes on from NC_083761.1 coordinate 73,823,508, forward strand.
TGCTTCATTCAGACAGTGAGAAAACGGAGAGGGTAACAGTCAGAGGGGTGATCACAGCTCAGGAGACAAGCCCTGGTGGGGGATAGAGCCCCTGTCTGCGCGGGGGGAGGGGGCTCAGACGCAGCTCCGCAGCTCACACCCCGGCGCACACACCCCGGGAGGAGGGGATTAACACAGCGCTACTCCGCTTAGCTATGATAGGCATTCTAAAAGCTGTGAACGTCTGAGCATCTTTGATGTGTTTCGAGGTTGTAACCATTTCCTTATGTGAGCCAATAGACACCCAAAGGTCACCTGACCAAGCGGTTTAAAAAGGTCAATAGCTCCTGGCTAAGAGTGGTATGACTCACATGTTCAAAGTTTAATGCCAATTTCTCGTGTGGAGTGTGACTGCACTGGATTCAACAGTGGATGTTATGTATCCGCCCGTTTGAGGAGAAACCATTGAACCATTCAACCTATTTAATAATTTAAACTTCCATATGATTTTTATGTAAAGAAATACCCAAAACATTTACCAAGTAAGCATACTGCAGTCTGCCACGCATCATGTACCCCGGATTTGCATGCACAGTATGAAGAGACAATATGCACGGTGCAGTATGCAGTGTTTTGTACATGATCACATTACGTCATTCTGGCTCTCTTTATGAAATAGATTTACTACAACCAGCAGGATGTGCCACTTTTCACACAGCCTCTGGCCCAGTGGGGACTGAATGAAGCACATAACAGGTTCTTGTTTTCATTCTTCTCCAGGAATGAATTATGCCGAGAACACAGTGAACCACGAGGAGCGGTTGTACGAGGGGCGTGGTGTTTTGGGTTTTCTTTTTTTTTTTTTTTTCCCGCTTGCGCTACGCCTGCGCCGTGTTTCGGCAGTCGGTCCGTCGGGGAGGTTAAGCGCCGTCTCGTATTCGCGCCGCCACACGTGGAAATGCGTGAGGAGCGAATCGCGTGCGGCTCAGCGGAATAGCGAGATTTGACTACCTGCCCGGGCTCCGCTTCAGCCCTCCCGCTCCACGGGACACCAAGCCTTGCCAGGATATCTGGTTTTGGCCAAATGGTGCCAGATGGCGGTATGGCAGATCTGGGTGTTGCTAAGCTAAAGTCAGCTAACTATTTATATCAGGGTGTATAACCTGTCCATAAGATAGTAATCCATCATAGCCAAGCTATTTAAAATTTGTTGTGGACCAGCACAAAAAAAGTTTTTTTAAAGATTTTACCTTTAAATTTTGAACTGTACTGGTAGCCGATCTGAACTGTGTGACTCAAACTATGAACTGTCACTACGAAAATAATAATAATAATAAAAACATTTAACCTTAGCAGAGCAGACACTGAATGCATATTTTGGAATACTGAGATAAAAAAGTTTAAAAATCAATATGTTTAATCTCCTCTGCTGAAATATTGCGGTCCGAAATATTGTGGATCAATAAGGTCCCTAGTATGTGCTAACATTAACCTGAGTGGTGCAGATTGTGTTCTTTGGGATTGTGACCATGCAGTGTGTGTTTGCTTTGTGTGTATGTATGTTCCTGCATGTGTGTGTGTTTGTGTATTTATGTCTGTATATATGTATGTATGTTTTGGCATATGTGTGTGTTTGTGTATATGTATATGTAACTCCATGTCTGTTTGCCTATGTGTACGTGTGTTTGTGTATGTGTATGTATGTTTCTGCGTGTGTGTGTTTGTGTATATACGTGTGTGTTTGCATATGTGTATGCGTGTTTGTGTATGCATTTGATTAGCTCGGTATCTAAAAGTATATTTGCCAGAGCATGAAGATGCAAGTGTTCGGATGACATCATTAATTCCTTGCTGTCTCTCACTAATCTGTTCATTGGCATCGCTTGCATTTGATTATGATATTTATCTAAATTGTGTAATTGAGCCCGGTTGACTCTTTTTTTTCTCTTGCTTCATTGAGCCCTGTCTGGGGTCTAGCAAGATGCATGTCAAATAAAATGTATGGCATCAATATTTAATACACATCATCACCTCTAATGTGCTTTTTAGATATAACATCAGATAATTCCTCATGTATTTGACTGATTCAATTAACTTTGTGAGGCTGATCTGAATTACATTTCCCTGATCTGATCTTTATTGCCTGAGGGAGGAGGAAGATTGGCGTATTACTTTTCTGCTGTAATGCAATGACAGGGACATTATTTATACTTCATTTCACCTTTAATAAGAGGGTGACTCACATATAAACGGGCAATTGACTAATTGTGAACACACTGTTAATACAGTAAACACATATTGAGATATTAACATTAAGGTCCACAGATAAGCACATTCTTATACATCATTAATGAAGAAAAGAAGGACAAGCAATCTCTTAATTGTTTTCAAATGAGTTAACCCCAGCTGACAGACAATTGAATTGCCTCAAGAAAATGTATCTAAATGCCTCTAAAATCCTATAAATAAATGTCCTGACATTGTACAGTCAGGATATGTCCTTTCAAAGAAAAACATTTGTTTGGTTTTGCCAGTGTGATAGCCAACTAGGTGAATGGTATTTTATGGACTATTTACTTATTTTCTCAATAAAATCAATCAAATTCACAAAAGAATTAAAATAAATTGTGAATGTCGTAAATAAATCAACATTTTAATTCACCTCTGTTACGTACTTGGGGAGATTCAATAGCGATGCATTGGATAATTTACTGAAATATAATGTTCGTTAATTATCCTCTTCTATTCTTGTTGCTTTACTGAAATTGATTTGATTTCAATAAAGCCTGTTTATGATTGTAGACAGTATATATATCAGAGAATGCAGGATTCTTCTGTTTTACATATGAGGAAACTGAATAGCAAATAACATGTTTATACAGATGTAATAAACTTGTATTGATGTGTTATACATCATTTATAAATCAATAATGTGAGAGCGTAAGCATAATAGTTGAGCGTACAGACTATAAATCAGTTGATTATTGGCATTTTGAGGGGCATATATGCCAAAGAATTGTGGGTCACTTTATATGGGCTGTTACATTAGTTTTTTCTCTTAATATTTACTCATCTTATGTTTAAAATAACTATATATTTAGGATTTGTGGTTGGCAGAAGAAATTATATTTATTGACTTTTCACCTAGAATCTATGGAAAAGCACCGATTTGCCATCAGAGGCTTTTTCACCCAAACCGAAGTGGAAATCCTCGGAAAAGCAGTTATGTGTTTTCAGTATGAGCGACGTTTGAATGATGGTAAAACATGGTATCAGTAGAGCTGCTTCGCAGAGATGCAGAGACTGAGGCTGGCTTGTGGATTAACACTGAGGCCTGTAGAGGTCTGTATTATACATGTATAATGCCTTACATGCTGAACCCTGCTGACGGGGCCTTTGTGCGGAGCCCTGAGAAACGCCACTCGTGTTTAGCGGGAGCTGGCTGGAACGCACGGGCATGATATCCCCCGTTCAGCCTCTCTCAGCTGCTCTCTTACACACACTCCCAGCCTCAGAAACCCCTCATTATCCTCTCCTGACAACTGCTGCTTCTGCACCACAGTTTGCCTGGCCTTTGTTCTGCGCTGGCATCTTTTACAATCCCCTCTCTCGGTCTCACTTTCTTGGTCCCTCTCTCTCCATTTTTTAGTTTGCATATCCCCCTTCATTATTCCCACCCAAACATACACACAAACACACACACACACACACGTACATGCATGTGCACACTCACACTTTCACGCATGGGCACACACACACACACATGTACATGCATGCACACACACACATTCATGCATGGGCACACACACACACTTACATGTAAATGCATGCACACACAACCACACACACATATGTAAATGCATGCACACACACATACATGCATGTGCACACACACACTTACACATTCATGCATGTGCACACACACACTCACACGTTCATGCATGGGCACACACACACATGTACATGCATGTGCACACACACATTCATGCATGGGCACACACACATGTACATACCTGCACACACACACACACACACTCACAAACACGTCATACATGCACACACATATACACACACATTCATGCATGGGCACACACACACACACACACTTACATGTAAATGCATGCACACACAACCACACACACACACACACACACACACACATGTAAATGCATGCACACACTCACACGTACATGCATGCACACACACATACATGTCAATGCATGCACACACACAACAACACACACAAACATGCATGCACACACATACATGTAAATGCCTACACACATCTATATGCATGCACACACACAACAACACACACGTACATGCATGCACACACATACATGTAAATGCCTACACACATCTATATGCATGCACACACATACACACACGTATACACGCACACATAAACACACACATTCAGAGACACACACACACACATACACACACACTCAGACACACACACACACACACTCAGACACACACACACACACACACTCAGGGACACACACACACACTCACACACATATACACACAGACACACTCAGAGACACACACACACTCACACACACACACACACACACACACACACATAAACACACACACACACTCAGACACACAACACACGCACACACGCACACAAACACACACACACACAACACACGCACACACACTCAGAGACACACACACACACACACACACTCATCTACTTGCTCTTCATCTTCTTTATCTTCCGTCTGTCTCTCTGTAACGCTTCATCCTCCACTCCATCTCTGTGACTGATGAAGATTTCTCTGGGCTGTCATGGGGTGGAGGTAGATCAGACAGATCTCACTGGTGCCCCCCTGTGTTTCTCACACAACAACCTCTCAGCAGGGCAATGAGACACAGAACAAGAACTAATCATTTATCTTAGCACTTAAAGCAGTCAATAATTTATTGTAGCACTTCTCAAGGGTGATCTGCCAAGTGGTAATATATCAATTGCACCATGTGCAATAAATAAAAATAAAATAAGTTAATACCACAGAGATATTCATAAATATGCAGGAGTACTGAATACATTTTTAATGCATACTGTGGGCTGTTACATATGAATCAACATGTGTGAATTCCCACTGCAGAGAAAACTGCAAAATTATCTCATTGTTCATCATTCCATCACAGTGTGAAATATTCTGATTGAGAAGTTCTGATGTTCTTAAAAACAAAGCAATGCTCAGACAGAATTTTTCCCAGCCAGAGTAAAATTTCATGAAATCTAAAATCAACAACTTTTTAAAGAAGGGCCCAATTCAAAACCCACAAAACGATGCTTCCAGCAAGCTGAATACTTTATGCAAGATTAATACCTCATGTAAGATGAATGGTTTACGTGAACCCCCCCCCCCCCCCCAGGCCTCAACACTTCTCGCAAGATTAACGCTTCTTGCCAAGATGAACACCTCACAAGATGAAAATTTGAGAGTAAGATTAACGCCTCGCTGGAGAAGATCTCCAGGCTTTCCTCAGTGTTCTCCCGTTGACCAGGAGAGCGGATCCGCGGCAGGCTTGTAGCTCTCCGCGCGCCATTAAACGGGGCGGGAGGCGGTTCATAAACGCAGTCGATTATGATTGAAAGGTGCGGAGGGATTCTCGGCGCCCGTCTATGGGCAGTAACTCATCGCCTCGTTACCAGGCTGCAATTAGAGCTGGTAATTGACTCCTCCGAGTCGGCGTAATGATGAGAGATGACTCAACTGGGCTGGGTAACGATCTGATGCTACTCTGCGCTGGCAGCGACGGGGGGCAATCAGCCCCATAAACTGGTCTCAGGTTTTTTTTAAAAGGGCAGACCCCCTGCCCCTACCCCTGTCTGCCTTGTTTCCTCCGCCCGCTCTTCACCTCTTCATTTCTGCCGTGACATTACGTAACAAAACGAAACTCTGCCCCACCTCCCCGTGGAACCGGAGGAGAGAGAGGAGAGATGGGCTCTTCTTTGTCTTGTCTGTCAGTGCCGCACCTCCCTGTTACTGCAGAAACTTGAAGAAAAACTCATCCCAAAGGCAGTTTGAGCCCCGATACAGGGGAATACTCAGCCCAAACATACTGCATTTTGGTTGCCTCTTCTCATATGGAATTAAGCTGCATTTTAAAAGGCCATCTTTTGCTTTTTAGTCATCTGTACTATTTCAGGAATGTTTTTGTTGGTGTTGTTCCTAATTGCGTTTTTATGTTTTATGTTTTACGTTTTACGCATTTGTGAGCACTGTGAAAGCAAAGTCGCTCCGCAGAGCTATCGGACAGCATCTGCCAGGGGACAGAGCCCCGCCCCTCCGCCCCATGTATACATAACAGGAGTAAAAATGAGAGAAACATGGCGATCATCGTCATAATGGCTGCAGAGGACAGGAGAGGGTCAGGGGTAAAGAGGAGCACAGCTGTGCGTTCTCGGAGTTCACGGTTCAGAGCACCGCACACAGAGGGCGCCATGCCCTCGAGCCGCGCGCGTCTCAATGGAGCCATCGCGCAAGGACAACACACTCGCGCGCGGAAAAGGGGCGAAGGCCGGCTCAACCTGGAGGAGGAGGAGGAGGAGGAGGAGGGGGAGGAAGGCTTTGAGATGCTCCAAGTTACGTAACTCGGCTCCGGAAAGTGCGCCGACCTCGATACGTAACCCAACGCTGTGACAGAGATCACACTATTCTCTGAGAGAGGGAGGGACAGGCTCGAATGCACTGTTAAAGGAATATTCTCTCTCTCTCTCTCTCCTCCTTCACTCCCCTCTTCTCTCTCTTTCTACATCCCCCTCACTCCATGTTTCTCTGTCTCTCCTCCTTCACTCCCCTCTTCTCTCTCTTTCTACATCCCTCTCACTCCATGTTTCTCTCTCTCTTTCTCTCTCTCTCTCTCTCTCTCTCTCTCCCTCTCTCTCTCTCTCTCTCTCTCTCTCTCTCTCTCCTCTTTGATAGCGTCTTACATGATTTGTCCTTTGCTTCTGGGTTCGGGTGCTTAATGTGACTTTCATCATTTGTGAAACATCAAACAGGCGTGAGTTACTAAATCCTGAACTGACACATGAAAAAAACATTCATGTTCCATACGCGTGCACGGAACTGATGAAAAACGGATGAGGGAAATAATTTTTGTTTCTTTTATCTGGCCCCCGTTGCACACCCAGAGGCCCCCCCCCCCCCCGCTGAGCTCCGGGCCTGCACCCCCCCCCACCCCTCTCCTCTGCATTCTTTCATTCCTCCTTTCAAGAAGCCCCAAACAGCGGTGAAAACATCTGATGTGAATGCAAAGTGGCTGGTCACCGTGGGTGGTGAAGAGGTTTCGGGTTTTTGGAGAGAAAATCTTAGACCTGTCCCCTGTGTCCCCTGTTCATCCAGCACCCAGACTCTCCTCCCCCGTGCGGGAGGTAACCAGTGGCATTTTCAGCCCACCTTCTGCCCCCTGGGGCCCTGCTGTGCCTAGACAGCCTGATAGACCCCCCCACCCCAACACTGACTCACTCAGCTTGGCACTGCCTGTGTGTGTGTGTGTGTGCATGTCTCTGTGTGTGAATGTATGTGTTTATGTGTGTGTGAATGTATGTGTGTGTGTGTGTGTGTGTGTGTGTGTGTGTGTGTGCGCGTGCGTGTGTGTATGTGTGTGAATGGGGTGCGTGTGTGTGTGTGCGTGTGTGTGTATATGTGTGTGTGCGCAGGTGTGTGTGTGTGCGTGTGTGTATATGTGTGTGTGCACGCGTGTTTGGGTACAGGACAGGTGGACACCTGCAGCCTGCATGCTTATGCACCACCAGCTGTGCACCGGCCCCTTTGTCATGTGATACAGGAGTGAGTTGAAGCGTACCTGCTGTACACCATGTGAAACCCTGAGGGACAGTGACTGATGGAAACACAGGCCAGCTCCACACTCTGTCTACAACACCTTCTATAAAGAAGGGTTTGGTAATACTGACTTTAAAAAACACCCCCAAGACATAGTGCTAAATATTATAAATGAGATGTAGTGTAATATGTAAATGAAATAAAAACTAAAATACCATAAGAAGGAAGGGATATGTACTGTATGTTTGCGTATGAACGTTCCTGTGTGAAAGCAAGGGTTAAAAGGTGGGTCTTGAGTTAATGTTTAAATTTCTCCACGGCGCAAGTCCATGGACAGACTTAAACAGGAATGAAATAATCTTTAGATAAGTTCTAACAGGGTATCGGGAGTCATGTAATATGTTCTCTTCCTGGTTTGACTCAAAACTCTAGCAGCGGCAGCGTTATTGTTCTTTGGCAGAGATGGTTTAATAACTGTATTTATCATCAGATGCGGTGCGCAAGAGGACAGCCCTTGCTCAGAGTATTGTCACTAACGCCCGAGTGTCAGAGCGAGTCAGTGGTCAGTCTGTCACATTTAACTGCCTCGAGTCCCTGATGGAGACCGACAGCTACAGCTGTAGCACAGAGGGAGCGAGGGAGCGAAAGAGAGAGAGTGAAAAAAGAGATTGAATGCTGGAAAGATCGATTTATTGTTTCCCGCTACAGACAAAATATGAGGCAATGGCTTTACTGTCATTTCTGTGGAAAGGTCAGGCAATAGTTTATTTATATTTATGTATTTTCAGCTTCATTTTCCCCTCCTGTGATATACTGCCATTTTGTGAATGTCACCCCTTTGAGTAAATACAGTAGCTAGTGTTATGAATGAGATATTAAAAATTCTGTCACGGTGAACTCAATGACTGCTACACACTTGTAGGTAATGTGTCTTTGCCTTCCTGTTAATCAATTCAATATCATACTGGGAGGTGTTTGACTACGGAAGATATTACCTAGCAAAGGATAAAAGATTGCTTCTGTGAGATGGAACAAAAGGTTTGTATTATGCCAGTATTTGGGTGCATGCATATTTTGACCTTTATGGTATTGGGCAGCCTGTAGCATAGTGGTTAAGGTACATGACTGAGACCAGCAAAGTCGGTGGCCCAATCCCTGGTGTAGCCACGATAAGATCTGCACCGTGGCTGGGCTCATTAAACCTGCATTTCTCCAGGGGGGATTGACCCCTGCCTCATCGAATCGACTGTAAGTCAGTTTGGATAAAAGCATCAGCCAAATAACATGTAATGTAATGAGATTGGGAACACTGAATAGAATAGAACAGTAGAACAGTATTTAGTAGAAAGGGTTAAACTGCACCATTTTGCTGTTTTAAACTACAGTTTAGCATGAACCATACTCTCTTACATTTTGGCTGAACGATATTACATTTTTCTGCCGGCATATCTTGTGCCAGTTGTTAACATTGTGAACAGCTATGGCGATGACACTGTATATTTTCTTTGCTCCAGCATTTCCCCTTGCTATGAGGGCAGTGACATCATTAGCCCAGTTATCAACCACAGGGTTCAATGTGTACTGTTCCAGAAAAGTCTCTTCAGAAAAACAGGTTTTGTGCATATTCTTGTGAATTTGAAAAAACAAAAAACAAGTACCCTTAGGCTGTTCTAAAAACAATGACAGAACAAGGGAATCAGAGGAAGAGAGCAATTCTGAGTGATACCAGATGAAGAGAAGGACTGTGGATTAGTTATGAGTTAGAGGGAAAGCGTAAGGAAGAGAAAGAGAGGTGGAGAAGAGAGTAAGAAAGGAAGAAGAAAGGAAGAAAGTCCTCCCACATCCACTGGTTTCACACAGACACATACACACACACACACACACACACATATATACACACACACACACACACACATACACACACACACACACATATACACACATACACACACACACACACACACACATATACACACACACACACACATATACACACACATACACATGCACACACATACACAGACACACACACACACACACAGGGAAGTCTGCGTTGGAGTGTCATTGATGTTTTTCAGTGTGCAGTGTGTTTTGTTGTATGCAGTTCGGTGTGTACAGTGTATTGTGTGTATTGTGGAGTCTGGGGTACAGTACAGTGTGCTGTGTACAGTAGGTATACACCCACCCGCACACACACACAAACACTCACATGCACAAACATGCACACACAGACACACACATACACACACACACACACCCACACACACGCACAGACACACAGACACACACATGCACAAACAGACACACAGACACACACATGCACAAACAGACACACAGATACACAGACACACACACACACCCACACACACGCACAGATACACAGACACACGCACTCACGCACAGATACACAGACACACGCATGCACAAACAGATACACAGACACACGCACTCACGCGCACACAGCCCCTCATCCAGTCCAGGCCTCAGACAGCCGTCTCAGGCCTGGGCCCGCTGTGCCCTGTTCGGCTCAGTGGGAGATCTAATGAGCCTCTTGTCAATGGCTGGTGAATCAGGCTACAGCTGTCTAATAATAACCGGGCCGTGTCCTGGAGTTATGTTTAGCAAGTGCAAATTACAGCTCCCCGCCGCCATGACCCAGTGCTTCCGCTGGGGTGACGGGGCACTCACACCGTGAGCCCAGCCTTTCACAGGCTGGAGCCGCGTCAGCGTTTACAGCAGCCTGCTCCACGCGCTTTCCCAGGACGCGTAGCTCAGAGCGTGTTTTACACACACAAAACACGCTCTCACAGACACGCGTGCACACATACACACACACACTTATTTGATCGAAGAAAAAATTGTTTATACTATTTTACTATTCCATCGGGTCATTGTGAATGTTCTGTAAAGAGTTTAAACCTCTCTGTAATTATAGTGGTGGGTCAGTGTGAGTGTTCTGTAAAGAGGTTAAACCACTCTGTAATTACAGTGCTGGGTCAGTGTGAATGTGTCTCTGAAAAGTTTTAATCTCTGTCATTACAGTGCTAGGTCCTTGGGAATGCTCTGTGAAGAGTTTTAATCTCTGTAATTGCAGTGCTGGGTCAGTGTGAATGTATCTCTGAAAAGTTTAAATCTCTGTAATTGCAGTGCTGGGTCAGTGTGAGTGTTTTGTAGAGTTTAAATCTCTGTAATAGCAGTGCTGGGTTATGTATGTGTCTCTCGGTCTCCCACAGGACGCTGACAGAGCTCTTGAAGCAGCCCGGGGGCGAGGTGGCCTGTGTGGAGGGGGCGGTGGAGAGCCCCCCCATCGGAACCAACGGCATATCTGCCCGCATGCTGCGCAGCAGGAGCGGTGAGCTCAGCTCTCGGTGCTACCCTAAACACCCCTAAACAACCTAAACAACCCTAAAAACCCCTAAACACCCCCAAACAACCATAAACACTGCTAAACACCCCTAAACACCCCTAAACAACCTAAACAACCCTAAACACCCCTAAACACTGCTAAACAATCCTAAACACCCCTAAACACCCCTAAACAACCCCTAAACACCCCTAAACACTGCTAAACAATCCTAAACACCCCTAAACACCCCCCAAACAACCATAAACACCCCTAAACAACCCTAAACACTGCTAAACAACCCTAAACAACCCTAAACACCCCTAAACACCCCTAAACAACCATGAACACCCCTAAACACCTCTAAACAACCCTAAACACCCCTAAACACCCCTAAACAACCTAAACAACCCTAAACACCTCTAAACACCCCCAAACAACCATAAACACTGCTAAACACCCCTAAACACTGCTAAACACCCCTAAACACTGCTAAACACTCCTATAAAACCCCAAAACACCCCTAAACACCCCTAAACACTGCTAAATACCCCCAAACACCCCTAAACACCACAAAACACTCATAAACACTCCTGAATACCACACACAACTGTAAAACTCAATGAAAGACCCAGAAATAGCTTGCCACTCAAATGAGAGAAAAAACTATTGTTATTCAGACAAATAATTTCATTGCTTCATCTCACAAATCTCAGACAGACTGACAGACATATGAAAATTCTCCTCTCTACAGTGCAGGGGGGTTGTTAGAGTTTCAGTTCAGGGCCTGCTGGCTGTAAGCAGTGAAGTCTGCCTGTGTGGAGACCATCGCTCTCTTTTGTCTGTCCCCCTCCCTCACTATCCTGCTCTCCACCTCGGCCTATGTCCCTCTCACTGGACCGGTCCGTTCTGACAGACCGTCAGAGGTGGGGGCTTTAATTAGTCTTTAATGAAGAGCTCATTAGTGGAGAAGATGCTGACGGAGCAGGCTGAGAGAAACTGTGTGTGGTCCGTCTGTCCGCCCTGTGCCCAAGCCCTCTCTCACCATGGGCCACAGAGAGAGAGAGAGAGAGAGAGGGAGGGAGGAAGGGAGGGAGAGGGAGGGAGGGACAGAGAGAGAGAGAGGGAGGGAGAGAGGGAGAAAGAGAGAGGGAGGGAGGGACAGAGAGAGAGAGGGAGGGAGAGAGAGAGAGAGAGGGAGGGAAAGAGGGAGAGAGAGAGAGGGAGGGACAGAGAGAGAGAGAGAGGGAGGGAGGGACAGAGAGAGAGAGAGAGGGAGGGAGAGAGAGAGAGAGAGGGAGAGAGAGAGGGAGGGAGGGAGAGAGAGAGAGAGGGAGGGAGAGAGAGAGGGAGAGAGAGAGAGAGAGAGGGAGGGACAGAGAGAGAGAGGGAGGGAGAGAGGGAGAGAGAGTGGGAGGGAGGGAGAGAGAGAGAGGGAGGGAGGGAGAGAGAGTTGGAGGGAGGGAGAGAGAGAGAGAGGGGGAAGTGAGAGAGAGAGAGAATAAATGGATGCTTTCTTCACACCATATTAGAGAGATTAATCGATTCAATTTCAGACACTTTGTCACTACAAAGTCTGCTCAATTTATAGTGACGGCGTTATATTTGCAGCATACTACAGAACTGCAATAAAGGCTATCTAACCTGAGCTCGATTGTGTAAATGACTAAATTTGTGTATTGATAGATACATCTTTGCCGTGAATATTCTTGTAGTATGAGTGTGGAAAACAAAGAGTAGCTACATGTATCAACAATTTTGAATAATGTTGAATGAAATGAGCGCAAATAAAGAGTTTTATTTCTGTTTTACCTAATTGAGTAAAGTGGCTACACCTGATGGCACCAACACATTGATAATCAAGGAAAATGATTGAAAACGGGTCAAGACCAATAATTAGTTTAAGGGGATATTTTCTGCCTCCTCACCACCACTCCTTCAAGCACTAAACAGAAGAAAAAGAACCAGATCAGAAAGATCTTTCCATGCAGTTGAAGAATGAAATCAAGGCCAGGATAAAAGGTTTTCAGATATGTCTGCTTTTTCTTCTCAGTGGGACATGACGAATCCCCCAGCTGGGAGCTCATAACTCGCTGTGTAGGGGAAGATCCAGATCCGGCAGAATATTATTCATTATTTAATATAAAATGCCAAGAGACTGTTAGTTTATGTTGTCTTTACACATCAAAACAGGCAAATGAAACAAAAAGCTAATACACAGTCTTCGCTTTCAAAGCAAGCACAAATTCAAGTGACAGAGCCAAAAGTGAGGTTACAGCAGAACATGGGACGTGTAGCCCTTCCTCAAGTGAGTGTGTGTGTCTGTGTGCAAACGCGTGTGTGTGTTATATATCTGTGTATACCCTGTACAGAGTGTGTGTGTGTGTGTGTGTGTGTGCGTGCATATATCTGTGTATACCCTGTACAGAGTGTGTGTGTGTGTGTGTGTGCATATATCTGTGTATGCCCTGTACAGAGTGTGTGTGTGTGTGTGTGTGTATGTGTGTGTGTGTGTGCATATATCTGTGTATGCCCTGGACAGTGTGTGTGTGTGTATGTGTATGCCCTTGAGAGAGTGTAGTATGTGTGTGTTTATTTGTGTGTGTGTGTGTGTGTGTGTGCATATATCTGTGTATGCCCTGGACAGTGTGTGTGTGTGTGTATGTGTATGCCCTTGACAGAGTGTAGTATGAGTGTATTTATTTGTATGTGTGCGTGTGTGTATATATATGTGTATGCCCTGGACAGTGTGTGTGTGTGTGTGTGTGTGTGTATGTGTGTGTGTGTATGCACTGTACAGTGTGTGTGTGTGTGTGTGTATGTGTGTGTATGCGCACTGTACAGTGTGTGTGTGTGTGTGTGTATGAGTATGCCCTTGACAGAGTGTAGTATGAGTGTATTTATTTGTATGTGTGCGTGTGTGTATATACATGTGTATGCCCTGGACAGTGTGTGTGTGTGTGTGTGTGTGTGTATGTGTGTGTGCACTGTACAGTGTGTGTGTGTGTGTGTGTATGTGTGTGTGCACTGTACAGTGTGTGTGTGTGCTGGCAGGCTGCACTGGCACAATCCCTGTATTAGCGCTGGAAGTAGGTCACATGGCTCCATTGTGTTGGAGAGCGTACGCTCGTGCAGCGGAGTGTTTCTGCGAGGCGCTTCCGGGCACCGTCTCCTGGGGGTGCACACGTGCCGCGATGCCTCGCCTCAAACAGCACGTCCACTCGGGTCCGGTCCCCGGACAGCACCCCCAGGCCCCGCTCCGGCAGGAGAGAGAGAGTGCAATTCAGCGCCGAGGAGCCCAGACCTGGTGCAGAGAGGATCCAGCCTGGCTTCTTACAGCAGTACAACTTGGGCCACGAACACACAGCCTAGCCTGACCATTCACGCCATTGCGTTTAGTCATTCTTGCGTGAAACCATTTTTAATTAATTATTTTATGTCATTCATACACACCAAAAATTCTAGTGCTTTTAATGCTAAGTGCATGCTGCCTCTGGTGCCTCATGTAAACACAAATACACTGGGAATATTTCCTTATGTTATTGATACTCCCTGTGTTTGCAGTTTAATCCCCGGGCATTTAGATTCAGATCTTTACTAGAGCAAATCAGTCACACTGCTGAGCTGCTGGGCTGTCATTTTTAATTGTTTCATGCCCTGATGACAAATATGGATTAATAACACACAACATTAATAGCTTCAATAACACTGCCGTTGTATGATCGCATGCTTACCGCACACGCTCGGCTCTGGCCAAACTCCCACTGCAGTACGTGTTCTCACAATATCTGTGTGTTCATCGATGCACATCTCCCAGAATGCCACAGCTGACTGAGAAAAGAGAGACGACATCAGTAGCGAAAGTGGTCTGGGACCGGGGCAGAGGAGGGGGGGGTCTTAAAGTGTGGAAACTGGGAGAGAGGAGCCTGTTCATTGTGCGCAGAGGCACTTCAGTACTTCTTACAAATTCACTGTGATAAACACTCGGGCGGTGAGCCAGTTACACACAGTATCTCTGCATAAGCCGCGTGGACTATCACGTGAGCGTGTTTCTGTGTGTGTGTGTTGGTGTGTGTGTGTGTGTGTGTGTGTGTGTGTGTGTGTGTCGGTTCTTCTACACTATTTGCGGGAATGGAGTAAAACTGTTTGATCATTCTTTCTCCCTCGTTCATCTCTCTTTTTCCCTCTTTCCCTCTCTCCCTCTCTCCCTCGCCAGCTGTCTTTAACAGCTCCTCCAGCAGTATTGCGCCCCCATATACAGTATACTGTACCCATTCCATATCTGTACCCCTTCCCCCTTAGCATATTTTAGCATACCTCTACCCCACCACCCAGCACAAACATCCATATGCATAGTGTGCAGCTGTATCTGTGCCACCTTATCCCCCGTACGCCTGTTGCCGTGCCGACTGCCTGCAGCCGTGCCTGAGCCGGTCTGCGCAGACGCAGCCGGGGTCTCTGTGGGGGATTAGCATGCGCAGACGCAGCCGGGGTCTCTGTGGGGGATTAGCATGCGCAGACGCAGCCGGGGTCTCTGTGGGGGATTAGCACGCGCAGACGCAGCCGGGGTCTCTGTGGGGGATTAGCATGCGCAGACGCAGCCGGGGTCTCTGTGGGGGATTAGCATGCGCAGACGCAGCCGGGGTCTCTGTGGGGGATTAGCATGCGCAGACGCAGCCGGGGTCTCTGTGGGGGATTAGCATGCGCAGACGCAGCCGGGGTCTCTGTGGGGGATTAGCAATGCGCAGACGCAGCCGGGGTCTCTGTGGGGGATTAGCATGCGCAGACGCAGCCGGGGTCTCTGTGGGGGATTAGCATGCGCAGACGCAGCCGGGGTCTCTGTGGGGGATTAGCATGCGCAGACGCAGCCAGGGTCTCTGTGGGGGATTAGCATGCGCAGACGCAGCCAGGGTCTCTGTGGGGGATTAGCATGCGCAGACGCAGCCGGGGTCTCTGTGGGGGATTAGCATGCGCAGACGCAGCCGGGGTCTCTGTGGGGGATTAGCAATGCGCAGACGCAGCCGGGGTCTCTGTGGGGGATTAGCATGCGCAGACGCAGCCGGGTCTCTGTGGGGGATTAGCAATGCGCAGACGCAGCCGGGGTCTCTGTGGGGGATTAGCATGCGCAGACGCAGCCGTGGTCTCTGTGGGGGATTAGCATGCGCAGACGCAGCCGGGGTCTCTGTGGGGGATTAGCATGCGCAGACGCAGCCGGGGTCTCTGTGGGGGCTTAGCATGCGCAGACGCAGCCGGGGTCTCTGTGGGGGATTAGCATGCGCAGCGCAGCTCCACGCCGCGGAGTAGAGGATTTGGATCTAACAGTCAAGTAACTGTAGCCGCACTGTAGTTCAAAAGGATTTTCACTGATCTCCATAGACCGTACTGGACTTGGATTATTTATATAATATTTATTTATTTATTACCCCAGAGGATTTGGTGCTGGTGGCTTAAATTATTTGACTATACGCATGTCTGCGCTTCAGGCGAAGGATGTTTTTCAGATTAGGCATTGACACAGTCGATTTGGCAGTTTAAAAGGGCCTTCTCCGAAAGTGAGGAGCCGTAACTGTGATTTAAGTGATGAGGCAACTCCATTCTGTGCCTGTGACACATCCCATGGGCTCAGGCTGCATACAGCCGCACACCGGATTACCGCAATCATGTGAGCTACGGCAGCACTGTGCAGGAAATGACATGGATTTACATCCTATTCAGCCAAACCAATGGCACCGCTTGTCAAAGTGATGTGCTCGCAGCTTATAATATCCCCGCGGCGATAAAGTCTTAATGAAATATCAACATTTTTCCCCTTTATGCATCATTAAGTACAGATATTTCAATGGTAATTCCAGCTAACGTGAAGGAAGTCGAAACGATTGAGACGATATCCCTCAAAGGTGAAATCTGTACTGTTGAGAATGGGAGTTTGCGCTACAAGGAACTGCTTAGCATGACCACATGTTGAATTTCTTTGGAAAAACTGACCTCCTTCTCAAGTTGGTACTAACTTTATTGTCAGACTAACACTAACGAATCTATTTCTAAAGAACTACTGTTATAAATCAGTTATTCATGCGTTATTAAGATGAAAGGGCTATGGCGGGACAACACTGCACTGATACGCACCAATCCACATTCAATTCAGAATTGCACCAGAAAACTGACCTGCTCTGTTCTCTCCATACATGCATGCACACATACATACACACAAACACACTATGTGCTCTTTACAATACTCTGTTCTCGGCACACACGCATACAGACACGCCTGCACATACACACACGCACATACACACTATGTGCCCTTTAAAATACTCTGTTCTCGGCACACACACATACACACATGCACGCACATACATACACGCACATACACACTATGTGCCCCTTAAAATACTCTGTTCTCTGCACACACATATACACGCACGCACATACACACTATGTGCTCTTTAAAATACTCTGTTCTCTGCACTCACTCATACACACATGCATGCATGCAAGCTCACACACAGACACATGTCATTTTCCCTGACACTGTCTTGCCTTGCTGTTTTTCTCTACAATGTACAATTGAAATGCCACAGGACAGCTTGAATATGAAATCAGTAGACTGGAAGAAATGTCAAGCGAGCTAATGCCTGTGTGTCTGCACGTGTTTGTGTGATGTAGATGTGTGTGTGTATGTGTGTGTGTGTGTGTGTGCGTGCGTGTGTGAGCGTGTGTGTGTGCATGTATGGGTGTACTCATGTGTAGTACTACTGCTATTACTACTGCTGGGTATGAACCTAACTCATTGGGTTTGTGTCATTTTATTTATACAGTATTGTTTAAACTGTATGTGTATTGTGTATGTCTATGTACAAACATATTTTCAGTTCATGAAGGTGCTCATATTGTACTTTAAGTCTACTGTAGGTGGATGAGACATGTGTATGTGGTTTGTGTGCATGATGTTGTCTGCTGGAAGTGTGTTTGTTCTGGCCACAAATATGCAGTAACATCACACTTATCACATGGGCTAAGAGAGAAAATAGTGTGTGGGGTTCTTTAGAAGACATTGCAGACTCTGAACAGTGTGTGGGGTTCTTTAGAAGACACTGCACACTCTGAATAGTGTGGGGTTCTTTAGGCAGACACTGCAGACTCTGAACAGTGAGAGAGAACAGATCAGAAGGGGAAAGACAGGGCTAAACAGAACAAAGAAATAACAAGAGATTGTCGCACTGTGAGATGAGAGAGCCTACCTGGCACCTGCCCCTCCCCCACACCCCAAAATCTCTTCTCATTCACTGCTAACCTGTTTTCTCACAACCCATTTTTACACCTCTCTCACCAGCACAGATCTCTGTCAGTTAGAAAGCTGCACTGGGACTCATTAAACTACTGACTTTATTGTATGTTCCCCGATGCGGTGACATGTCCTGACACCACAAACATCAAGTTCCCGTCTGGAAAATAACAAGTCAGGAACAAGAGCGATGCAGAGACACGGCTTTGTTTCCGAAAAAAGGCCAAAGGGAACAACCACTTCACTGTGCCTGCGATATTATTGCTGGGATAAATCTGCGCTAGTTCGTTCCGCTAATTTCGGCTAACCCCCTTTCTCACAGGGACGCACACGTCCATGTGGCGAACATCATCCAAAACCCACGTGCCAGCACCTCCCTGATAGGGCTTGTGTCCCGCAGGGCTGTTACCACGCAGACATCTGCTCCGAAACGTTTCATCGCCCCCCTCTCTCTCCAGCCTCCCCCAGGGCCCTTTATAGGCGCTATTACAGGTGTGCTGAAACTGCCCAGCCCTTTCCAGAATGTTCTGTGAACATGAGCACACACACACACACACACACACACACACACACACACACAGGGCCTCTACAGAAGGAGCAGGTGGTCTGCGGTTCTGTAGGGGTCTCTGGTGACGCAGACGACACACGGCTCTCATTTTCTTAAATCCACACCACTCAGCTCAGTTCCCCAGGGCCTATAGCAGCACGGCCCCAGACCTCTTCTTACCGCTCCTGAATGGGTTTCCATTATTACATTCACAATTCAAATCGTTTCAGTCACCTTGTAATATACATTCCATTTATATATGTGGATATGTACAGCAGCGTTTAAGGTTTAAGCAGCAGCCTTGCTCAATTGCACCCCAGACTAGAGAACTGAACCCACAACCTTCTGGCTAAAAGCTCTGTTGCCATAACTACTTGCCATATGGTAGACTGGTTTCAGCAGTGAGTTTGCAGAGTTTCTGTACATATACCATAATTTCTGAAAAAATAAATGAAATCTGCTGTTAGTAATCAGTAAAAGACAACATAAGTACAGTACATATGTACTTTACATCTGACACAGTGCTTGTCCAATGTCGCTTTGGTTGTGTCAGATATATACACTCACGAGCACTTTATTAGGAATATTTTTACTTTATTACACCTATGATTATCTAATCGGCCAATAGTGTGGCAGCAGTGCAATGCATACAGGGGCTTCAGTTAATGTTCACATCAACCATCAGAATGAGGAAAAAATGTGATCTAAGTGATTTTGACCATGGAATGATTGTTGGTGGCAGACAGGGTGGTTTGAATATCTCAGTTCAGTTCCTGCTGATCTGCTGATCTCCAGGGATTTTCATGCACACTAGTCTCTAGGGTTTGCAAAGAATGATGCAAAAAACAAAAAAAAACCCCAGTGAGCAGCAGTTCTGCAGACAAAAACGCCTTGTTAATGAGAGACATCAGAAGAGAATGGCCACACTGATCAAAGGTAACAGTAACGCAAATAACCACACATTACAACAGTGGTATGTGGAAGAGCATCTCTGAACAAACGCATCATAACTCTAGGTGGATAGGGTACAGCAGTAGAAGTATAAAAAATAAGTCTAATAAATACCTAATAAAGTTCTCACTGTGTGTAGCTTAGAGGAGCTGGTCTGGAAGAAATTACAGAGCAGGATTTACGATGCAGTTTAATGTCACAGACCCTATGACAGGGGGCCCGCCAGGTTACGTAACACATCTAAAGACTTACTTGCACTTTATTCCTCCCCTGCTAAATGCTTTTTAAAGGTCTATTCAGAACAAATTAATAAGCACAGTCATAACCTAAAGTAATATTTAAATATTTACTATTTAAGTAATATTCTCCCTCCGTCGTCTCTCCATCTCTCTCTGTCTCCTGTCTCCCTTTCTCTCTCTTCCCCCTCTTCCCCTACTCTCTCTCTCTCTCTCTCTCTCAGTGCCGTGTTAATGTCTCTCTCTCTCTCTCTCTCTCTCTCTCTCTCTCTCTGTGTCTCTCTCTCTCTCTCTCTCTCTCTCTCTCTCTCAGGTTCATGTGTTGCTGGGTCTAATTGCACAACAGTTGATGAGGGAAGGGTAGCTTGCCTTTGGAGGGTCTTTGTGCTGATATACCCTCTCCATTAGTCTGTGCCTCTCTCTGTCTCTCTGTAATGTGGGGCTCCAGGTCCCAGGACCCCCTTTATTGCAAAGGAAACAAAGCAAGTGGCCAATAAGAGGCAATTTGCCATTAATTAACATTAACCCCCTAAAATGACTGTGTCCCAGACACAGAAAGTCACTGCTGTGCAGTGTATGTGTGTGTGTGTGTGTTAGTGTGTGTGTGTGTTCATAAACTAACCTCCCTTTAGCCAGAATGGCATTTACTCTGTGATTATGCTCATCACAATGTGCATTAAGCAATCTAATACAGGGGCACACTGTCATGTGACAAGTTATTGTGTTTAATGGTTATTGTGGATGGTCTTCCAAAGGATTTAATACCAACAAGTAAGGATAATTGACATATACAGTATAGATTATAATATACACAGTGTGTTTACATATACAGTACTGTGCAGAAGTCTTAGTCACCTGTAGAACATTCTGTACAGATAAGATTCTTTCAAAAACAATTTAATGAAAGGTCCTAAATAAACGTACTATACATTTTACATTATATTTTTGTAATTTGGCAGAATAGTTAAACTGATATTTCTTGTGACCACCCTTTGGCGTTAAAACTGCATCACTTCTCTGTTCTGCGGTTCTGTAAGACAATCAGTAGTGAGGTTGTTCCAAGCATGTTGGAGAACTTGCTTCTTGCTTCTGCAGACTTTGTTTGGCTCCTTGCTTCTGATCTCAGACAGCCTTGATCAAGTTTTTATGTAAAACATAGTCAAATGCTTACAGTAATATGTTACTTTTTAAAAATGAAATACAAAAATGTCTCTGTAAAATTAAATATTTTAGAAAATGAATATTTGGAAATCTCAAACGTGTTTTTTATACTAACACACACAAAATTGCAAATATTTTTATGAACAAATTGTTGGCTAGCAGCTTCCCTCAAGCCTCAAGGCATTCTTGATGTACCATTCAGTCCGCCTGCACGCATAACAACACTGCTCTCTGCCTGAGAGCTCCAACTCAGGCTCAGCGGATAGATCTACGCTAACACTAAATATAGTCACTCTTCCCACAAGTTCATTTAAATTCAATTAAGGAGTTGTTTTACCATAATAATAAACGCTCATTACTGTGATGTTATTACCAACAGAGTGAATATCATTACCCGTGTATAAATAAAGGGTATTTCATTTCATAATTGAAATGTAAGAAGCCCGCAACAAGGTCGATGCGTTTAAAGATCTAATCACACGCTAAGTGGGCAGATGTGCTATTCTCACATCCGTGAAGTCATTCCCGTGAGATGTACGGCAAAGTCCAGCGCTCCAGATGAGCTCGGGGTCTCGAAGGGACAGAAGTCTTGGCTTCTGGGGACATTGGTGATGACTCGAATGACCCTCATATCAATGAGGCTCTGGATTTTGGGAGGGGGGAGGGGGGGGTAGTTTGGGCAGAATGTTCTACAGCTGTGACACTCAGTGCTTAGGGCAGGATAGCAGGCTTGCCTCTCAGAGTACAGTCTCTGCTAAATGAATCATGGCTAATTAATGTCGAAAAAAAAAAAAAAAAAAAATCCACTAATTGCATTAACGAACTCTCTGCCTCCTCCACCCCCTCCGCTCTCCCACTCTCAGCAGCAGTCTGGATGGACACTGCAGAGCGCTCAAGCTGGGTCAGTGCTGCGCGAGTGGCCAGCTCCCATAATGCAACGGGGCTGCAAATAGGGCACCGTGGTTGGGCGATAAGTGGGCTGCCTGGCTGTGTTTTGATCAGCAGGGCAGTGATGGCAGGGAGGTGAGAAGCTGCTAATGCTAACTGGTCGTGTCAGACTGAACACACGCACTGGCGAGTGACCTTCCTCACTGCTGTTCACCTTCACATGCACACACGCGTACACACATACACACACTCACACAAACACACACGCATACACACATACACACACTCACACAAACACACACGCATACACACATACACACACTCACACAAACACACATGCACACACACACACTCACACACACACACACACACACACACTCACACACACACACACACACACACACTCACACACACACTCACACACACACACTCACACACATTCTCACACACACACACGGACACACACACACACTCAAACACTCTCACACACACTCACACACACACACACACACACTCAATGGTTGGGGGAGGACTGAGGGCTGGTCTGAAGCCCAGGGAGGGAAAGTGGAAGGGTGAAAAAGTGAGCTGAAAAATACGCTGACATCACCTGTTAAACAGCCCAGCCCCGCCTCATCCACCAATCCCTGCGTCCCATGCAGTTTGGTGGGATAAGCTGATTATCTCTGAAAAAAACGCTCACATGCAATTAGGCTCCAGATTTGCACCGTTACCGTGGATACGGCAGCGCCCTGGGAGAACGCCTGCGCTCTGGTTTACTGCGTGTTCATCAGGAGTGGGGTGCACAGTACGGCACGCGGGGCGGAGGGGTGGCGCAGCGGTTAATGAGCCGGTGTGGTAACTCAGAGGTACCAGGCTGCATTCCCATGTGGGACGCTGGCAGTTTTACCCCTGAGCGGGGTACTTAACCGAAATTGCGTCAGTCAGAAGAAGCAGCTGTAACATAAAATGTTAAAATGCGAAAAAGATGGCCTGTTAAATTCCTGAGTGCAACTGTATTCAGAGGACCTGGAATCTGTCCTATATATGGTCCTCCTTGTTAGCTTGCCTAGCTGTCTCAAGGCCATTACCCACAATCCATCTGTTTTAATGATGTGAGCCGGGAGGAGGTGAGTGTTTGCCGTGTCTTTGAATGAATGAACGAATGAATGACTGAATTTGACAATTTAAAAAACAATTATTATTACATAAGACTGCACCATCATAGGAGACAGTGGTCCATTCAGAATTGTCGAGGAATATAAAAACAAATAAAGCCAACAGACTTTTTTTCATTGTGGTACTCGAGCGCCCAAACACGGACATGACAAAAGACAGACAATACAATTAATGCCACATAGACTGACAGCATACCTGCAGAGAAGGGAGGGGATGAACAGGCTCACCCTGGATGGCGGTCTGTATGCTAACCTCTCCCTCCGATGCTCCCTCTCTCACTCTCCAGAGCAGTACCACCTCAACAACACCTCCCACTATGGCCCAGCGGTGGCGCTGTCGCACACGCACGGGAACCTCAACATGGCCAACCTGGACTTCAACAAGTACACCTCGCTGAAGGCTGTGGGTAAGAACTGCAGTGCATGCATGTGAACGCCCGCGCACACACATGACCCCCTACACACACACACACACATACGCATGCCCATGTACACGCTCACACACACACACATACGCATGCCTATGTACACGCTCACGCCCGTCACAGTGACACAGTCATTGATTGACGGGGTTAATAATGGTGATTGTGTGATGCTGCACGGTGCAGAGGGAACCCACCTGTGTGTGGAGCGGTCGAGCGACAGGACCGTGCGGTCGACGGAGAGAACAAAGACACACACACACACACACACACAGGCTCACACCCACACATACACAGGCTCACACCCACCTACATGTACTGAGATTCATGCTCTCAGGCAGGGGTTACAGTCACAAGGACGTGAGGTTTCTCATGTTAAATGTATGAGAGTGCATGGTGGGGTGAGGCTGGCCACCCCTCTGGCACTGCAGGTCAGTGCTCTGACTAGAGAGGTCGAAGCCATCCTTCACAAACGCACACTGACACACATACACACACACACGCATGCACACGCGCGCACAAACGCATACAATTTGTTTATGTCTTTGTTCGGACCCAAGTGCTATGGCAAATTTGGCTATGAAAGATTTTTGTGTGAAGCTTTGACAATAATTAGTCACGCAACCTAACTGAGAAAGCACAAACACTAATACATGATGACATATAGACAGAGAGAATGGCACATTCACACCCATACACACACACACACACACACACACACACACACACTCCACTGTAGAACTGAAGACCAGCTCAACAATGCAAATGTCTAATAACCCAATCATGTGGCAGCAACTGCATAAAAACATGTTATAACAGGGGTATGCAGAAGAGCATGTCTGAACACACAACACATTCAGCCTTGAAATGGATGGGCTACAGCAGCAGAAGACCAATAAGACAAAGAAATCGCTCACTGAGTGTACATATGCACACATATGCCAAAACACAAATACACACAGGACCACTCATTTTCTGCCTGTGCCTGGCTGCCCACAGGGCCAATAAAGAGCACCACAGGTCAGAGAGAGGACAGAGTGGTATGGGCAAAGTTCTGCCAGGTGTAGCAGCAGGTCCTGGACCGGGCCGGACTTCCTTTCGTCTTAATTAAACCCTAACGATCCACACATTTCCGTTGGGGGTTGGGTGGGTGAGAAATGGATGGGGATGCTAAGATATGGACAAAGGAAGGTGTTAGCACTCCTGCTGTTAGCGCTCCTGCCAGCACACATACGCTTTCCCTGGTTTTAAATATATCTCCCCGTACAGACACACACACACACACACACACACCTACGCACACCCACAAACATGTACACACACACACACACACCCACACACACAACCACACACACACACCTACACACACCCACAAACATGTACACACACACACACACCCACACACACAACCACACACACACACCTACACACACCCACAAACATGTACACACACACACACACCCACAAACATGCACACACACACACACACACACCCACACAAACATGCAGACATGCACACACATACATACACACACATGCACACACACACATAAACATGCACACACACACCCACACAAACATGCAGACACACACACACACACACACAAACATACACACACACACACACACACACACACACACGCACACGCACACACACGCAAACATGTAAACACACACACACGGAAACATGCACACACACACACACACACACACACACACATAGCCACATCTTCATGCTTCACCTCCATTGTGGGGACAGAGAAGTGACTCTAAGCAATGGCTTCAGTTTTCAATTCTACTGGTCATCCTGGAGCATAGAATACAGAAATGTGTCCTCAAAATGCTATAAATGCAATTAATCATCTTGGGCTTGTGTTCACACTGTACCTTCAAACCCTGTAATAGCTTCCAGTTATATTTCAGGTATTTGCATCACCATTCATACAGTAGCAGCTTTACAGTTACAAGTTGAAAATGACTCCTGCCTTAAAAACGTGCTTATTAATATCCTCAGAGTTGCATCCATAACAATATATTTGTAAAACTTGTGGACAAGCATTTATGAAATTTGAAGTTTTGTACACACATATATTTATCTTACACCTCATAGTCAATTCATAGAGCAGAGAAATAAGCAATGCACACACACACAAACACACAGATTCAGTACAGACAAAGAAACACAGAAATGAGATAAGAACAACAGTTGAACCTCTTGACCATCTCTTGAACCTCTTGTCTGCATACTTTTATGCATTTAGTTGCTGCCACACGATTGGCTGATTTGTCACACTCCGTGTTCCCCTGTGATTTCATTTTCCGGCCTGCTCTGTGTTCCGACTCTCTTTGCCTACCCCGACTACTGCTCTTTGGATTATCCTTCTGTTCTGATTCTGATCACCCGTTATCGAACTTTGCTTGGCTTGTTGGATTTTGATTCTTGGATTACGTTCTGGACCGTTGCTACGTTCTGTTAGCCTGCATTCAACCCCTGCCTGCCTGATCTGCCTGTCATTCAATAAAGACAGCTATTCTGTCTACTTCTGGGTTGCGATTGGTTCTTCGGCCCCATTTCCATTAACACGCTGGCGTTCAGGTCTACCGAATGAATTGCTCACTGAGTGTACATACCTGTGCAGACACACGTGCACGGCCACACACACAAACGCACACACAGTCATGGGCTTTCTAATGCAATAGGGAAGCGTGAACGACAGAGCACTGAGCTGAACAAGGTTAGTGTGGGGGGCACGGGGGGCTGGCGGCAACGACCTCCCAGCGCAATACTCACAGCCCCCCCCCGCTAATCCAGCGCGACACCTCTACCCCGTCTATTTTTACTGCCTTCAAAACTTCCGCTTATTTCTTCTTCTTTTTTTCCTCCCCCACCCCTTCTTTTTAATTCACCGCTGACTGGAAGGGATTTTCTCTGGGCAGACGCGCTGCCCTGAGTGTCTGTGCTCCTGGGCTCAGCCCCGGCTTTACCTGACACGGCAGTGAGAGAGGAGCCAGACTGTAACTCGCTCTGTCATGCAGTGAGGACATGGGCCCGCAGGAAAGACAGAAAGGCCCAGTACTCTAAACAACAAACAACAAGAGCAATTTACCCTCCTGCGCGCATCACCCACACGCATTCAAACTCAATTACACACACACACTCACACACACACTCACAGACGCACACATACATACACACACTCACACACACACTCACAGACGCACACATACATACACACACACACTCACACACATGCTCACACACACGCTCACACACACACTCACACACTCACACACATGCTCACACACACGCTCACACACACACACACACACACGCATACATACACACACACACTCACACACACACTCACAGACGCACACATACATACACACACACACACACACATGCTCACACATTCACACACACAGACACACACACACTCAGAGACACACACGCATGTATGTGGACACACATAAACAGACAGGTACATGTGGGCATGCATGAACTCACACACATACACACACACAAATACACACACACACACACACACTCACAGATACACACACATAGACAGACCCAGAAAATGCACATACTCAAACACGAACATACACGCATACACAGAAATACTTTAATCAGGGTTCTGAGACTACAAAAAAAATGTATTCCATTATTTTCCTTCATTATTTAAATTCTTTGTACAAACTGGATCAGAGTCAAGATCCTGAATATGGGACAGAACAGGGAACAAAAGATAAATGAGCGCAGGATGAGAAAGATGGAAGAGAAGAACACATTTAATGCTTTGACTGCAGTTTGCAGAGAAAATGTAAACGCCCTGGAGATAAATCATACACTCACTGAGCACTTTATTAGGTATTTACTAGCCTTATTTCTTTTTACTTATTACTGCTCTATCTATATTATCTACTTAGAAGTTTGACACATTGTATGTTCAGAGATGCTCTTCTGCATACCACTGTTGTAATGCGTGGTTATTTACGTTTCTGTCATCTGCCACCAGACATTTCTGCTCACTGGAGGTTTTTTTAGTTTTTCGCACTATTCTCTGCAAACCCTCAAGACTGTTGTGGGTGAATATCTCAGGAGTATCAGCGGATACTCAAACCACCCTGTCTGGCACAAACAATCATTCCACAGTCAAAGTCACTTTCATCACATTTCTTTCCCATTCTGACATTTGGTCTGAAAAACAGCTGAACCTCTTGACCGCGTCTGAATGCTTTTATGCATTTAGTTGCTGCCACATGATTGACTGATTAAATATTTGCATTAACAACCTGGTGTACAGGTTTCCTAATAAAGTGATCACTGAGTGTATGTCTATAGGCTAATTATAAATGAAACCTTCTTGCTTCATGATTTTGTGATGCTTATGACTATTTGTTTGTGGCTTTATTTGTTTATTTGTTTATCTAGCATCCTTCTAGAATTTGTCATCATAATGTCATCATAGTGCTTGTGCAATGTGTTATTTTCTGTGCATCTAATTCCACACCTGTTCATAATGCCCCCTCCCGTGTATTTCTGTGCGGTTACCTGTGGAAATGGGCAGAAATAAGGATGATGTCACTTCTCTGACCCAGTGCTCTGGGATATAGGACATCTGGCTTCAGTAGGATGGAATATGGCCCAGAGCCAGTGAGAAAACAAGTGATTGTGCACAGTGGTGTGACTTAGTAACACCCAAAAATCCAGCAGTTAGATTTGGGTCAATGGACTCATCGCCGATTAGCTTCGAAAGTGATTGGGCAAACCTATGGCTGGAATGTAATACTGTGTCAAAGCTAAGGACAAATGTCAGTTTAATTTCAGATTTATCCATTTTATCCCGCCTTTGCTGGCCAGCGGAGGTTGGGCTCCCCTCTATAGCCGGGTTCCTCCGAGTTTTTTTTTTTTTTTTACCTCCTGTACTTGCTATTTTGGGGCTCCGGCATGACTTGCCCTTTCCCTTGTGCCCTTCTGCTACTCTGTAAAGTGTCTTTGTGACAGTCTCGGTGGGAAATCGCTCTCCGAAATGAACCGAACCCGGAAAAATTTAAATCCCATCTCTTTCTCTCTTTACCCGCCGCTCATGCAGCAGACTCCGCCTCCAGAGGGCACTACAAGAGCTACCCGCTGATGGACTTCGCCCACTACCAGGCCCCGCCCCCGACCTTCCAGCCAATAGTGCTGCGGCCCAAGGACAAGCCCTTCCTCCCGCCGCCGGACATCCACGCCCCCCTGAGCATCGCCATCCCCGGCGCTCAGCTGGTGCGGCCGCGCATCACCAAAACCATCACCCACCCCCTGCCCTCCGGCTCGGCCTTCAAAGCCTGGGACCCCAGTAGGGCCCACGTCCAGCGGCAGACCACCCATCCCGGGTACGCCTCCGGCCGCCGCCAGGCCTACACCAGCAGGAGGCAGTGCAGCATAGAGACGCTCCCGGAGATGGTGCAGACCCTGGCGTACGGGCACGGCGGCCCGCAGATGCTCCACCCCAAACACAAGGCCTACTCCACCAACAGCAAGACGGAGGTCACCGTGTGAGGGCGGCCGCGCGGCCCGGGACGGCCCCGGGGGGAGGATCTGTGTGTTCTGTGTGTCCCGCGTTATTTTTAGGAAACGGGTGGGGCGGGGCGGGGAGAGCGGCTCTCTGTGACGCTGATGCTTTCTGCTTTGATGGAGTCTGTCACTAACAGTCCCTGGGCCCCCACCCCTGGAATGTGCTGTACTGTACTGCCTGGCCACTCGACTCTCATAGCCCCCCCCCCCCCCCCCCCCCGCTCCTGTCTTTCTCCACCTCTCTCTCCCTCTCTCTCACACCCCATAGCTCTCACTCTCTCGTCCCCTATCTCACCCCCTCTCTCTAACTCCACATCTCTCTTTCTCCCTCTCATGCTCTCTTACCCCATCTCTCCCTTTCTCTCTCTATTTATCTCTCTCCCTCTCTCATCCCCTATCCCTCTCCCTCTCTTTAACACCACATCTCTCTCTCACCCCCATATCTTCCTTTCTCTCTCCCTCTCACACCCCATATCTCTCTCCCTCTCTCGAAAACCACATCTCTCTCTCCCTGTCACTCTCTTTTACCCCCACCTCTCCCTTCCTCTCTCTCTTACCCCCACCTCTCCCTCCCTCTCTCATCCCCCATCTCACTCTTTCTCCCTGCCCTCCTTCCCTCTCCTCTTCCCCCCACACACGGTCCGGGCAGCGTGTTTTCGGGTTGGCGGTTTTAGCTGCACAGGGGAAAAGGGGCCCCCTGGAGGCGAACGACAGAAACGCATGGACAGATCTGTCGCCATGTCAACCCCAATCAGCCTCCATCCCCACCAAAGTGAGATATTGTTCTGGCAGCCATTATTCGAAGAAAGAGGGGGATTTTTTAAAAATCTGTGCCTGAGAGCGAAAGCTGAACAGAGGATTGGGACCAGTGGAACATCTGGGCTGTCCAGTGAAGGGACCCTCGCTCCACCATGTTGAAGCCGGTGGGCACAGGTGGAGAAGGATTCACTCTGTCATGCTGGGCCCCTGAAGCTATTAGGAGAGTCCTACGTGGCCCCCTAAGGCACTGTACAGGTCGTCTCTCTCTCTCCTCACATCAAGCCTCCCTGTGTACAGGGCCACAGGACACCACTCGCCCTCTCCTACAATTTTCATTATATGATGTTTCTAGTATGCAGCCAGTTCTTGTAATAGTGAATTGTGTGCATGTATAGCAAGTGATCAACACTTTCATTCATGATTCCTACAAGCAGTGTGCATAGTGAGGTATCAGTAGGAATATGTTAACATCTGTGGATAATTCTGAAATATCACGCCAAGTCTGTGGTTGAGTTCAGTCAACATTTTGGACTAAGGGCCATGACTAAGTGCAGATATTTTCAGTGTGTGTGTGTCTGTGTGTGTCTGTGTGTGAGTTTGGGAGAAGTGGTGGTGGTGGGGGGTAGAGGGAGGGGGGTTTCACAGACAGGCTTCACTGTTTTATGGTCAATCCTGTCAATCCACTGAAAAGATGCGCATGCGTTTCACTTAGATCTTATTGTAATCCTCACAAATACTGTGGAATAACTGCTCAATTCAAATTCGTTTCTGATAATCCGCACCTGTCAGTAGGTGAGACAGATGGAGGTGGCAGGTGGATGTAGGTGTAGGTGTTACATCCACAAAGAGGGCAAGGGTTAGGCTTTATTAGTGTCGTGCCCAGTTTCCCAAGGCGCGCTATGTGTGCACCCTGTTAAACCAACTGTTTATAAACATACTTTATAATGAGTCGAGTGGGGACCTCAGCTGTTCTATTACAGTTAAAGGTAATAAGCGTAGTGGATTTATTATTGAATAACCTCTTTTCCACACAAACAAAAACACAAGCAAAAACACCCCCCACACACATCACTGTCAGAGACTGAACATTTTTGCTGTGTAACAGTTTTCCTACAGTGCTACCACACACAAACTATGCTGCACTTATGTGGACCTTCTGACGGTCACAGTTGCAGTTATGGGAACTTTCTGATGGTGACAGTTGCAGTTATGGGGACTTTCTGATGGTGACAGTTGCAGCTATGGGGACTTTCTGATGGCTACAGTTGCAGTTAAGGGGACTTTCTGATGGTGACAGTTGCAGTTAAGGGGACTTTCTTATGGTCACAGTTGCAGCTATGGGGACTTTCTGATGGCTACAGTTGCAGTTAAGGGGACTTTCTGATGGTGACAGTTGCAGTTATGGGAACTTTCTGATGGTGACAGTTGCAGTTAAGGAGACTTTCTGATGGTGACAGTAGCAGTGATGGGGACTTTCTGATGGCTACAGTTGCAGTTATGGAGACTTTCTGATGGTCTGCGGTTTCCCATGTCCCCTGTTTCCCCCAAACAGAATGACTAATCACAGAGCACCCTGTCTTCCAGGCTTTGCAGCCTAGCGTAGCCTGCGGGCTGGTGGCTGATGATCAGTAGAATTAATGGTGGTCAATAACTAGCATGGCTGGTAATGATCTGATATATTTGCGAGGATATGCTGAGGGCCACATGAATAATCCACAAAGACCCAGCTGTGAGTGGGAGAGATACAAATATGGAAATATAATTCCTTCATATGGTTATTTTGCTGGTTTGGATACCTGTGTTCTGTACAGAACATCTATTGTGAGTGGGCTATCATGTTTTCTAGGATACTCTTGCTCAGTTCAATACCCCAGGGTGGTGGGGTGAGGATTGTGGTGCAAAGGGCCAATTAGTCATTTGTATTCTGAATTCCTGCAATAATTAAGTATGTTTCCACTTATCTAGAGTAATATCTATCCATCCAGATAGCTTTGCAGAGATGGAAAGATTTTCTAGATTTCACAACTTTTTCAAATGCAGTTTGCAGTGATATAATGGCCCTCTCTACGGTCATTAATCGGGCCAAAATTTACATTACAAAAACTCAGAAAGAGCAGATTTCCCCATTGAAGTAGATTAATTTACCCTGTTGAAATGATACTGGATTGATTTTTGTTCTTCAGTACATAAATCGTCCTGGAACTATGAAACGATTTCCTATGAAACAGGAAAAAAGCTAAATGTGATTTGATCTGAACCAAAATGCGTGTGTTCATTATTATTTTTATTTTTTTTAGTTTGTTGCATTCATTGCAACACTGATAGATATTTGTAGCATTGCATTGACAAATCTATAAAGTGCTTCTGGACTTTATTCGCGTGAGAGCTTGTATTTCTCACAACCCAAATGTAGCAGTGTAAGTGATGCTTGCCTTTTTTATTCAAACAAATATACCCTCAGTGAGCACTTTATTAGGTATTTATTAGACTTATTGGTCTTCTGCTGCTGTAGCCTATCCACTTAGAGTTATGATGCGTTGTGTGTTCAGAGATGCTCTTCTGCATACCACTGTTGTAATGTGTGGTTATTTGCATGACAGTCACCTTCCTGTCAGCTTTGACCAGTCTGGCCCTTCTCCTCTGACCTCTCTCATTAACAGTGTGTTGTTGCCCACAGAACTGCTGCTCACTGGATGTTTTTTTGTTTTTTGCACCATTCGCTGCAAACCATAGAGTGTTTTGCATGAAAATCACAGGAGATAAGCAGTTTCTGAGGAACTCAACCACTCTGTCTGGCACCAACAATCATTCCACAGTCAAAGTCACTTAGATCACATTTTTCCCCATTCTGATGGCTGATGTGAACATTAACTGAAGCTCCAGACCTGTATCTGCATAATTTGATGCATTGCACTGCTGCCACACGATTGGCTGATTAGATAATTGCATGAATAAGTAGGTGTACAGTTGTTCCTAATAAAGTGCTCAGTGAGTGTATATGGCCCATATGTATGCATGTACAAATGCATTGTATTTATGTGTTCAGGGAACACATGAATTACAGATCAAATTAATTCATGGTTAATCGCTGTAATGTAGCTAGTAGTTAAGAGAAGATATCTGCAAATCATGTGTTCAAATACTTTTAGCCATAATGTATGGATCGTTTGATATACTTATGTACCATTGTTTGCTATGGTCATGTAATCGGTATGTATAAGGGCTCTGTAAATAATTTAATATGCATTAAGCTTATATTTATTTGATTATTTATTTTGAAATACAAATAAATATTCCAAAAGCAAAAAATACTTCAAACAGTGACATGGTATTTACTGTTTGGTTTGACGAGAGCCAAAATGAATTAGTTAAAAATGTGTTTGATAATTACTGTTTAGTGATTTGCCAAGGATTTTTTTTTTTTGTGAGATGTACAGCAACTATTTCTGATGAGCTACAAACTGAAGCGTACGCTTCCATATGCACCTATACATGTGCTAAAACCTAAAACAGGCTGTGAAGTGTCTGGAAAGAACCGAGCTTAAAATAAACTGCTTGTGTTGAGCGCAGAACCTCAGAACAGACATCATCAAATAGAATCATACTGGCAGAGATCAGCCAAGGTACAAATAGAAAAGCTCAAAACAAAACAACCCCATTGTGACTCAGTGGGCATTTGGAGGCAGTGGGCGGGCTTTTCTTAATTTGGGGATCCTGATTTCATGACAGAAGCTTTGAACAGAGAGATCCAATGATGATTCATGATGTAATTGTGTTTATGCGTGATTTTGATTGTGCTGTTATTTTTCTGTTGTCAATGGTAACAGTGTTCAAAACTATTTGAAATATTTGTATGTATAAACATATGTAAAAAATGCATTGGTCTCCACACACCCTGCTGAAAAAAGCTAGGTTTCGAAACAGCTGGTAGCTGGTAATTTCAAGCTGGTCATTTTATACCAGGGTGTACTGGGCCAGTAACATAAGCAGATGTGGGTAAGAGGACCACTCCAACGGCACCTAACATAAGGGCCACTTATGTATACTTTACTGCAGAGCTGTTCAACCCTGTTTCTGGAGAGCTACTGTACCATCCTGCAGGTTTCTATTTTAACCATAATCTGGCATACCTGATTAGCAGCTAAGTGAGATCTCTAGCTGTTGAATGAGGTGTTCTTTGTCAGAGATGGAGTGAACACCTACAAGACCTACCACATCTCCAGAAACTGGGTTGGGCAGCTTTGGTGTACTGTGTATAAGCAGGCTGTGAACCGAACGCACCGTTCTGTACGTACGTCCCTATCAGCTGTGGCCAGAGGACTGAAGAGACTGCAGATGAGATATGTGTGTTTGTACGTTATGCGCCTTTGTGATGACACCCTGAACCTGGTTTCCTGCAGTGCAGAGTATTGAAGCTTCCCCAATGGGCATGTATACAGCCTGTGATTGAGAGGTTGCAGGTTCCAGTCCCAGGCAGGCCACTGCTGCTGTACCCCTGAGGAAAGTACTCGGCCTGAATTGTGTATATCCAGTCGTATACAGTAAATGGATACTACTGTATGTACAATACTGTATGCACTGTATACTACTGTATGTACAAGAAAAAGCATGCAAGGTTGTCCTACTAGAAATGAGCTTCGGCAACAAGCTGGTAATGTAGAAAAAAAGCATTTCCTTTCCACCGGTAGCTATGAGAGGCTGCTGCCGCTCTCTGTGAAGGCTCCCCCTCCACTCTCTCAGGGCTCAATCAGACCCCACAGTCACGACCCTGAGATGCCCTTGACCAACATCACTCTGCCCCAGCGCCCTGTTATCACGGCCGCCCCCATCCCCCCCCCCCCCCCCCTCAGCAATTCCCAGCACAGACCGGTCTGTTAGCCGCCTGCATTAGAGCCCCCCCTATTCGAACATTACCCTTCAAGACCTGCCAAGTTGAGTGGCTGACATTACAAGGTTAGGGGTGTGTGTGTGGGGGGGGGGGGCAGTGTGTAGACATATCTGCGGCTGGCAGAGCCCCCGTGAGCAGGACGCAGGCCTGTAAGAGCATATGGCGTCTGTGTGGCACTCGGCCCAAAGCACTGAGCAGCCTCTGCATAGCCACCATATGCTGTCAGAATATTAACTCCGTTTGTAAAGCATGTTGTTCAATATACGGTTGGAAGTCAAATTCTTTTCTTTTTTTTTTTCTTTTTTTTTTTGGAGCTAGTCAAATTGAATGCCTCACCTGCAGGACCCAAGCGTTTGATTCACACACAGCGGGGGGGTCAGCTCCAATTTCAACTCTGTCAGTTCAGGAAAGGAATGAAAATTCTGTTAAAGAATTGAAAAAAAAATAGATTTTCGGTCAGGTTGCGCGAGAGCCGCGAAGACAAACGGATTTCACACAAATCTGCCACGCTGAAAACAAACGAGTGCGTGACTTTAATCCACTGTTAATTCTGCTGATATTTAATGCTTTGACTGAGCCAAAACCTTTTATTAGAAATGGAAGTGCTTGATGATCACACGTGGAGCAATTGAATAGTAACGATTAACCAATTTTTGGGAAAACTTCAAAAAACTTGTACAGCTGAGGTGTGGAACAGGTGTTGTTATGGTTTCATTGTTCTTGCACTACAGAGGCTGAGTGCAATTTAATACACTATAAGCACTATGTATTGAGCAAATAATACTTATTGTAAAAGGGCCATTATTAATGATGCTCAAGTTTAATATAATAATTTTAAAGATTAGTTATTTATTACAATTACTATTATTGTATAACTATACATACATTTCTAGGAGAAATCTTACTAAATGTTCTTTGTATAACTTGATTAAAAAATAAATAAACGGTGACAAACTTTCAGCGTGCTTGTTTATAGTTCTGTGTCTTTCTGGTTCATAATACCTAGCTTTCTGGAGATAGTGTTGGTGGGGTTAGGACTGAGACAAACGAGAATAATATATGCATGGTCTTTTATTGAGATCTAGTTCAGAGATTAGTCTAATAGTCTAATGCATCAGTCTAAAATCAACTGTATTGGAATCCTTGTAAAATTGTAATACTTTTAAATGTAAAACACTACGTGCGGTACTTTCTAGTTGATTTAACACTGAGACGTTTGTTGGGAATAGTTCAGGTTGGAATCCTGATTATACTGGGTGTGGCCAACAGTCCGGTGAAGGCGATTGGTCATTGGCCAGGGAGGAACGGTGTCAATCAGCAGGCAGTCTCAGCCTGGTGGTGCGATAGCAGCTTTTCCCTTCAGCCAGGCCCCTGCCTTCTGCCAGGGTCAGCCGTGCAGGTGTGCAGCCCACTGGCACCGAGACAGCGCCGCTCAGCTAAAGCAAGCGGCCATTTTGTTCCGCGCGTTCGGGAGAGTGCTCTTTTGCATATATACGGAGCATGCTGTAGTGGCGGGAGAGGCTTACCTCACATATGGATGTTCCAAATCAGAAAGATTTGCTGTAAAATTTGCTCAGGGGGAAAAGGAATAAAGTTACATATTATATTAGTATTTATTTATTAGTATAGTATTTATTTGAGTATTTTACTAGTATTAAAGGACAAAAATAAAAATATGACAAAACTGAAAAATCCTACAACGCATTGAAATGTAATCACATTTACTGGGGTGTCTGAAACCCGCATTAGAGGTCAGAGTTAAATAAAGGCTTAAATTCAGACGAGCACAAATGTGAGGTGCTTCGGCACTAATGTTGCTAATGTGCTGACTGGTGCAGGATGCTGTTCGGGGCAGAGAGGACTGTGGGTTGGATGGCTGTGGTGGAGCAGGCTGCACAGGCAGAACAGATCTATTCACTGCCCCACACCCCACCCCACCCCACCCCACCATGCCCCTTCTGCCCCTCCCTCCGATAGCTGCTGACAGCTCCATCAATCTCCACTGTTTCACTGTCTGCATGCCCCTTCTGCCCCTCCCTCCGATAGCTGCTGACAGCTCCATCAATCTCCACTGTTTCACTGTCTGCTCACAGCAGAAGCCAAAGAGCACTGAGCGATGTCACTACACTTCTCTGGAAATGAGTGGAGGGAGGGAGAGAGGGAAGGAGAGAGAAAGCCAGAGAGAGAGAGGGAGAGAAGAGGAGGGAGAGAGAAAGACAGAGAGAAGGAGGGAGAGAGAAAGACAGAGAGAGAGAGGGAGAGAGGAGGAGGGAGAGAGAAAGACAGAGAGAAGGAGGGAGAGAGAAAGACAGAGGGAGAGAAGAGGAGGGAGAGAGAAAGACAGAGAGACAGAGGGAGAGAAGAGGAGGGAGAGAGAAAGACAGAGAGAGAGAGGGAGAGAGGAGGGAGAGAGAAAGACAGAGAGAAGGAGGGAGAGAGAAAGAAAGAGAGAGATGGAGGGAGAGAAAGACAGAGAGAGAAGGAGGGAGAGAGAAAGACAGAGAGGGAGAGAGAGAGAGAGAAAGACAGAGAGAGAGGAGCAAATGAGAACAAGCACAGCAGCTGACGATATCACAGTTGCGTTCCTGCCCAGGATACCTGCTGGCGTACGGATCCGGCCCTCTCCTCCGAGCGCCCAGCGCAGCAGGTGATAATCGCTCCTGACAGAGCCCACAGAGAGAGTGCAGAGGCCACGGGAATCAGTCAGAGCGGGTCTGCGGGCAGAGCCCACCTCTCTGCACACCTCAGAGAGAGAGGCGTGGAGAGACAGCCAGAGACAAAACAGAGAAGGAAGAAAGTAGAGTGATAGAGGGAAGAGAGGGTAGAGAGAGAGAGAGAAAAAGAGTGAGAGGAAAAACCGTCATTTCAGGACTGTCTTCCTCCTGAGTGATAATTGGCAGCGCATCTCACACCACCCGAGAAAGGCGTGGCAGCGAGGGCTTTCTGTCGAGTCGCCCGAGGACACAGAACCCCCGAGCCTGGCAGGTGTCACTCTCACGGTAACTAGGCAATTGAACCGCAAAGGTGCGGAGCGGCTTTTTGGCGAGTCGCGCAGTTCTGTGGGTCCCGGCGTTATCGGTGGGCCAATTATCACAGGGAGGGTCAGCCAACGAGCTCATCTTTCACGTTTCGGTCAGGAGATTATCCCCATTCATCAATAATAACACTGTTGAGATCTGCAAATAATGCGAAAACAAAGACAACTTAATTACCCTGAAGATTATTCTTCCCAGTCCACGAATGAAAAGCGTGAAGGAATAGCGCTAATCTGCCCTGACGGAGACCAGCCCACTGTAACATCCTACTGTAAGTACAGCGATTCCTAAAGACTATATCGCCATCCGGTGGCGGTAGCCCAATGCTACATCTTCTTAATGTCACCATAATGGCCTGCATTCAATAGTACTGAGAAACACTCCCAGCACTTGTAATACAACTCATACATATACAGTATATCTCAAAAAAATATTATGTAAATATGTATACTTACGGCGGCACGGATGGTGCAGTGGGTAGCACTGCCGCCTCACAGCAAGGAGGTCCTGGGTTCGGATCCCCGCCAGCCAGGGCCTCTCTGTGTGGAGTTTGCATGGTCTCCCTGTGTCTGTGTGGGTTTCCTCCAGGTACTCTGGTTTCCTCCCACAGTCCAAAGACATGCAGGTTAGGCTGATTGGAGAGTCTAAATTGCCCGTGGGTATGAGTGTGTGAGTGAATGGTGTGTGTGCCCTGTGATGGACTGGCGACCTGTCCAGGGTGTATTCCTGCCTTTCGCCCAATGAATGCTGGGATAGGCTCCAGCCCCCCCCGCGACCCTGTTCAGGATAAGCGGGTTAAGATAATGGATGAATGTATACTTACAAATTCACGCATTCTTTACATTTTTCTTAATTTCTATGTGCAGTGCTGGTAGCATTAACATTAAATGAACATGGTATGAACATTCTCCAGTATGCACTTACAGTATAAACTTGTCTATAAACACTTAATATTTTATTGTATATGTGTACCTATATAAGCAGATGACAATAAACAAATTGCATTCAAAAGTCTAATTTTGAAATGAAAATGTAAATCTTGTAAGCTCATAGGGTTAGGGGTGGTTGCATTGTTTTGTTATTTAAATATCTTGGTACGTACTGGTGTTCATGGTGACGTCTATCTTAACAGGTGCTCCAGGACCTGTAGAAGTTGACAATGTACATTATTAATGATTCTGCATAGTAGTGTGTGTGTGTGTGTGTGTGTGTGTGTGTGTGTGTGTGCGTGTGTGCAACGGCAAATAAAGCCATTAAACAATCATAAGAAGCACTTTCTACATACAAACATGCACCACAAGGCAAACCCCATAGGCCTGTCCCCGAAATGAACTATATGATAATTAAAATGTTACATGTGTTCCTATATTCTAAAAGGCATGTTGACAAATGGCTTAATTTGCTTGTGGGTAGAGAACGTTAGTGGAAAAGACCAGCGCGGTCAGTTTTTCTGTTTAATTAGGAAGGAAATTAGCTTCAGCGATAAACGGCGTAGAGAAACACACTTAAAAACCACAGTGTGCATAGATCTTCCTGGCTAATTGCTCGTTAGAGCCCTTCTGGAGCTCACTGGAAGTAATTAAGCAGTGTGGCTGGTAACAGGAGCAGGGGTTGATTAATTGGCAGGATGTGCTTATATTGCAGACTGCACATTCACACCTACAGAACAGAGGAACATCAGCCACATTGGGACAGGCGTGTCATTTAGTGGTCAGTTAAGATAAAAATTGATTGATTAATGTGACAAACAAAGGATCATCTCCTTCAGCATTACTTAACAGTTCAGGACAAAGTTAAATAACTGATATCCCCCAGTCCCTCTACAAAAGAACCAGACAACTGAACTCTCCACATCATTTTCAAAGTTTTTCAAATTTTTTTAATAAAATTTTTTTACAATGTCCAAGCATGTCTGAACCTTAGCCTATACACCATATTCCCCAACCCACTAATTTATTATCAATCTATACAATCAGAAAAAAATATGAATAGATAATGTACCCCAAATACAGCAATACAGTAGGTTCTAGTTAAATCGCTGCGTCGGTGTAGCCCAACCAGACCAAGCACACCAAACAAGCTTAAGTGCAGTTTAGGGTTTGGGGCCCTCTGGTTGTTTCCCTCTTTTACACCAATCCACCACAAGGTGGTGCCAGTGAGTACAAAAATAAATCCACACGACACCGCCCCCCTCCCCTCCTCATCACAGCTCCACTCAAACTGCCAGGGGTGAAACGGTGTGGGCTGGAGGAGGGATGGCTGGAGGGATGGAGGATAAGTGAAGAGGGATTCTGAAAGTGAGAATATGTGGAAGTTCACCACGCTTTGCTACTCTCCTCCCTGCGCTGGGCCTGCTCAGTGTCGGGCCGAAGACACACGAACAGCTCGGCGCAGCGCAAGTCAGCTAACAGTGTACACCTCTGTCCGTGTGAGACCAATCCAAGCCCCGGATACAGACGCCACCAAACCCAGCCAGCTCGACAGCCCCAGCCCGAGTCCAAAACTCCAAAACACTACACCCCACTGTGGACCCAAACCTCACTCCAGGGCACTAAATCACCGAGGCCAAACTGGGCTGGACTGAGACCGGCCTCTGACCGGGTCGAAACCGAATAACGCCACACCTGCGTTTAGCGTTGTGTTTGGATGAACACACAAAAACATAACCAGAAAAATGCATCTTACATGTCTTCCAATGAAAAATGAAGGCATGTACTGTGAGTTTGCGATTCCTTGACGGCCTCTCCTCGGCAAAGTGCTGAAACAGGACAGTCCAGTATAGTGAGGGGAAAACAGCTCTCACATTCAGTACAGCGCAGACTCAGAGGCTAAAAGGCCAGCAGGTGTATAATGGGTATAATGGGGGTATAATGACTCGGTGCATAATGACTCGGTGCAAAATACTGTGTGCGCAAATGAAGGGGCTGCATGTATCCCTGGAGAATCTGCGTATGAGACCAGGGCTGGGCGATAAACCAGAACCATATTAAGTCAACACTGTTTGAGTACAGAAAAAAAGACTGAGTATGTGCCAGTGAAAAAGACTGAGTATGTGCCTGTCAGTGAATGTGGGTCTGTGAGTGATTGTGGGTCTGTGAGGATGGGTCTGTGAGTATGGCCTTCCCAGTGGAGCTGCAGGTCAGGAGTCCCAGTGGAGCTGCAGGTCAGGAGTCCCAGTGGAGCTGCACGTCAGGAGTCCCAGTGGAGCTGCACGTCAGGAGTCCCAGTGGAGCTGCACGTCAGGAGTCCCAGTGGAGCTGCACGTCAGGAGTCCCAGTGGAGCTGCACGTCAGGAGTCCCAGTGGAGCTGCACGTCAGGAGTCCCAGTGGAGCTGCAGGTCAGGAGTCCCAGTGGAGCTGCACGTCAGGAGTCCCAGTGGAGCTGCACGTCAGGAGTCCCAGTGGAGCTGCACGTCAGGAGTCCCAGTGGAGCTGCAGGTCAGGAGTCCCAGTGGAGCTGCAGGTCAGGAGTCCCAGTGGAGCTGCAGGTCAGGACTGTCCAGGAAGTCCACAGAGAACACGCTGGGGGGCATGTGTGAGCTGAGAGGGGCGAGGCCCACCCCCCCGGCGCCGCTCGTGCCCACGTCCAGCCAGTCCATGCTGTCCAGAGCGGAGTCTCCGAAATCGGGCCAGGGGGGCTGGGGGGTGAAGCCGAGCTCGCAGGTGTCCATGGGCGTCGGGGCGTGGTCCAGTATGCTGGAGGTGCTCAGCATTTGGCTGTGGAGGTCGTCGATCAGAGTCAGCGGCGCGTCGGGCTCCACCCCTATCAGAGGCGACCCCGTGGTGCTCTCCAGGAAGTCCTCCAGACGGCCACTTCCTGCACACGTCCTGCCCCCGCCTCCGGGCGCGCGCGGGGCCACCGCCGTCTTCTCCGGGGCCCCGCGGGAGGTGAGGGGCCCGGCAGGGCTGGGGGGCGAGGGGGTGGGGGACGGGATAGAGGGGCTGCTGGGATGCAGGCGGGACAGGGAGGGGTCCGGGGCTGCTTTCGGGCCCGACAACAGTTCTGGAGAAAATAGTAAAGAGTTAAACACATAAATGATTGACAGAGGGACATGCTACAGAACTGAACCACCATGATGTGGTGTCCACAGCACCAGGCACAGCACCAGTGGAGAATGTGACTCTCACCTCCGCTCTGCATGAGGATGTCAAACAGGTCGTCCATGTGCTGGCTACAGCCGTTCTGCTGCAGAAAGAGACAGGCGTATGTTTGTTACCATGGAAACAGAACAGGCCCAGTGCTGCCATGGAGGCAGGCTGACCATAGAGGAAGAACAGGACACGGGTGAGAGAAGAGATTGAGGAAAAATGATGGAAAAATGGAGAGATGGAGTGATGGAGAGGTGGAGAGATAGAGTGATGGAGAGATGAACAGATGAGATGGAGAGGTGCTGGTGGAGAGATGGATAGGTGAGATGGAATGATGGAGAGATGAACAGATGAGATGGAGTGATGGAGAGATGGAGGGAACGAGAGGTGCAGCAGTAGAGGGGCGTACCTTGCGCTGTGTGGAGCTGTAGGTCTGTTTGCGGGCTGGGGAAGGAGGCTGGAACAAAGTGTGCTGGTCAAGACTGGAGCTCCCCTCTCCCTGAATAACACAGAAAGAATCTTACAATGTCACTACAGTAAATAGACTGGGACACACACTAAGCCATGAAACCCATAAACACATTCAGCTCAAATCAAATCCATTAAGAAAGGCAAATCGACAGACAGAGAGACAGACAGACAGACAGGCAGGCAGGCAGGGCTTACAATCAGCTTGGGGGTGGGAGAGGAGGGGGTGTGGCCTCCAGAGGGCGCAGACTCATCGCTGAGAAAGAAAGCCGGCGGATTGGCTGGAGAGAGAGACAAGCCCGCCTCCTGAGAACTGCTGTTCACAATGTGCAGTCCTGGCTTCTGCCCCTGGGAGACATGAAGAGTAAACATCTGCTGCAAAAACTCCACCGCATGAGCAACTGTCAGTCTCTGGAACAACTGCTTCTGGATTTCTGCCCATTTTTCTGGATGAAAATCAGCACATATACAATGAAACGGTCTGAAAAGTCTTTGGGAAACTCAGGCTTTGGGTAGCCTGAAGCTCGCTCAGGTACATGACTGGGACCCAGAAGGTTGGTGGTTCAAGCCCTTAACCCTGCATTGCTCCAGGGGAAATTGTCCACTGCTTAGTCTAATCAACTGTAAGCTGCTTTATATAAAACTGTCAGTTAAATAACAAATTATTAATTTACTTATTCAAGTTGCACCAAATTAAGATGATTAACACTGCAACACCAGCTCTGGAAGTAACGGCATTTTCTCGGCAAAACTGTGTAAAGTGTCAGACTGCAGTCAACATTTATTGTGCAAAGCCTTCATCTTGATCCTACCTTTCTGGTTGGCTGAGTGACGAGACCAGGCTGCAGTGCCTGCTTTGATTGGCTGTCCGTACTGGCTGGCTGAGTGGCTGATTGGACAGGATTCTTACTGGGAGAGGAGGGCAGTCTCTGAGAGGGTGAAAGAATTAACAAGAAATTGGCAATCAAGAACTCAGAAAAAATGACCACTGATTAATTAAACGATTCAACCCTTTGAAGAGTAGGTTTTCAGTGTTCAGTCAGTGTTCTTGAACCCCATTGCTCCCAATGACCAGTAATGACAATTACGTTCTCGGTTAAGAAAATTCTCATCACATATTTGTGCCTGTACACCTTCAAGGGTTACTGTATATAAATTTCTATCCTCTGTCCTTTTTCGAAGCTGTCAATATGAAATGCATAATTTACCCATTATATACCATCATATACACTGTCTGCTGTACATCCATCATCACGTACCAGTATATATACCCATTATATATACCCATTATATACCCAGTCATATCTGTAGGCCTGTCCATCAGTGCAACAGCCTGCCGTGTGGCCCTGACCTCCCTGTAAACCTTAATTACCTCCCTGTAAACCTTAATTGTTGTCTTTCTGTGATTTACTTGTGTATCAGGATGTTTTAGTTTGGCTAGGTACAGGGTTTGTTCACACATTTGCGTGTTGCGGTATTACGTCGCTCT
Organism: Conger conger; assembly: GCF_963514075.1. NCBI lineage: Eukaryota > Metazoa > Chordata > Actinopteri > Anguilliformes > Congridae > Conger > Conger conger. The sequence continues at coordinate 73,867,591 of NC_083761.1, forward strand.
GGATAAGAGCGTCTGCCAAATGCCATTAATGTAATGTAATGGCCTCTCTTCAGTAACACAAGCGTCCTGCCTGGTAAGTGTTTGGTTCAGAACCCCCCGGGTACCTGCAGTGTGATGCGGCCGGGGACCTTTCCCTGTGGGGATCCGTTCCGCTGCCCCGCCACACCCTGACTGGTCACCGCGATCAGGTAGTGGTTGCCGTTGCTGTCGGTCAGCAGGGTCGGGGTGGGATGAGCCTTGAAGAGGTCCAATGAGAACGAGGGGGCGGGGTCCGGGGTGCCGGATTGCGAACCCAGGAACACCGGGGACATCTGGCAAAGAAGATGGCGGCAAATAACAGTTTAATAACACGCCTGAGAGCCAGATACTAGAGGACACAGCAGCTGCTCCGCAGGGTAAACTCAAGAACGTGCGACTGACACAAGGGGTCCTTTCCAAACACTGACAACTGCAACACTCTTCCATAAAAACACTGATATATTAACATTAGCATGAGATTTCTCTGAATCTAAACTTACATGCCAAAATTATTCTGAAGGACAGAAAGGTGTTCCTGGCCAGCCCTTATATATCTGAGATATATGAGCAGAGCAGAATACGTCACGGTTTCGGATTCAAATACTTTTCAGAGCTCGAGTGATCTTGTCTGGTGGACCAGAAGGTGGGATTTACACTTTGTGAGAGCATTTGATAGTTCGCAAATACACCACATAAGCTCAGTAAAGGGTAGAACGGTAATGAATGAAGCGACTACACGTATGTGACCCAGGTCTGGAGCAGAGTAACACGGCTGACCTGTTCAGACTGCGGCTGCGCCTGCCTCTTCTGCCCCTGCTGCACGAGCAACTGCTGGAGCTGGGATTGGTCCACTGGCCTCTGCTGCAGCTGGAGCTCTTGCTGCGATTGGTCCGCTGGCCTCTGCTGCAGCGGCACCTGCGGCCGCGATTGGTCCACTGGCCCGTGCCGCACCTGCGGCCGCGATCGGCCCGCCCGCGGCCCCAGCTCCTCCTCCTCCTCCTCCTCCTCCTCCTCGACGGCCGTGTCCCCGGGGCTCTCCGGGGGCTCCGGGGGCTCGGTCTTGACGGGGGCCGGGGCGGCGGCCATCTTGCCCTGCTCCAGCTGAGAGCGCAGCGTCTCCACCAGCCGCTGCTTGTGCTGCAGCATGCGCGTGAGCTCCTCGATCCGCCGGTCCTTCTCCCGCAGCATCAGGTCCTTGTCCTGCGACAGAGGGGAATGCTGGGACAGCAGCCAGGCGGCGGAGGAGGACGCGGGGCTGCCGCTCTCTCTCTGGGGCGACGGGTGCAGGCTCAGCTGGGTGAGGGGGGAGCTCACCTGCGTCCAAGGGAGACCGCACAAACGCTTAAAAACACTGACCCGTACAGACACCAAAAACAAAGGCATCAAGATAACCAATATTTTTTTTTAGTGATGGTCACCATTTTGTTTTTCATAATGATAGAAATATTGTGTCTTCCTTGTTTGTTTGCAGGTGTCACAAATCTCTTACTGGCCTTGTATGGCATTTTAATTAAGAATACAGTAGTTTATCTAGTTGCTTCCCATGTTTGTTGATGTGTCAAGTGTCTAATTTGATATGTCTGCAAAAAAAAAATATTCTGGAGGACAACGAAGATCTACTGAACACTGGGAATATTTCTTTGCACTGTACTCTGTCACTGTTCCAGCCTCTAAACCAGGGGTCTCCAACCCTGGTCCTGGAGAGCTACTGGGTCTGCTGGTTTTCGTTCTTACCCTGCAATTAACTATAATCAACTGCTTTAATTTAATTAATTAACTCACCTCACCTGGTTACCTGGGTCTCAACAGGTGCTGATTTTAAGGTGAAACCAAAAACCAGCAGACCCAGTAGCTCTCCAGGACCAGGGTTGGAGACCCCTGCTCTAAACCAATTCCAGTAAGTTACTACATGTCCTTAAGCAGTGAGAGAAGGCCTACCATTTCCCCAAACACATCCCCGTTACAGCTGGTCTCATCCATGCTCATCCCTGCGCTCGAGCGCTCCGAGCAGGTGGGCGACAACGGCGGGGAGGAACTTGTGCTGCCAGGGTGCATCATGGGATTTGGAGTTCCGGGTGTGGCCAGCGCCGGCAGACTCGCTAAAATCAAGCCCCTCTCCCCTGAGTGGTGAAAGATGGGGGTGTCCCCATGGGAAGGGGACAGGGCAGCAGGTTGGGCATGCTGTAGTCGGGTTGGGCTGTTTTTCGGGGCGCCGGTCCTGGACGCCCCTCCCACGCCCGCCCGGACCCCGTTCAGCTGCTGGTATAACCTCAGCCTCTCGATCAGGTCGCTCTTGGTGCCCGACACAGGCAGACTGCGCAGCTTCAGTTCCTGTTTGAGTTCAGCGACCTGGAGGAGAGGGTGCCCAGGGCAGAGCGTCAGGGCCTTTTCTCAGATCACACAATAACACCGTCTCCTATCGGTCTCGTAAAACACCTTCAGTACGTCTGGCTATTACGCAGTGTTCTATGCCGTACCTTTAACTCATCCAGGTTAGGAGGCAAGCTTCCTGGTTTGGCTCCTCCCACGGAAGCCTGGCTCTGACGGCTCGGGGCACTTTGATTGGACGAGGCCGTGGATGAGGCAGGCGCATTCCGTGACCGGGAGGGGCTGGTGTTTGGCGTCTCTGAGGGTCTGGCAGGGACAAGATGAGAAAAGACCAGTGTCACCGTTAACATTCAAGCACACATTTCTGCTCACCTGCGGCAACCAATGCAGATACTTACTGTCTGAAATGGACAAAATGCTGCCTTTTTATGAAGGAAGGCATTGAGTGCCATCCTGTTCAAAAACTAGCAAAAAATGATGCCATTTAAGGTGGCTTCATTAGGAAAATTTTGAAGGCAGAATCCATGCATCCTTTGCTGGGTAGGATATCCCATAGGTCTCTGCAATAACCTGTCTTCCTACTTCTGTTAAAATAATGGTGCCACAGAACAGAATGTGAGAATACAGCGGGCAGGATGTTGTGGTAGCTATAGTAAGACTCACATTGGTGGAGCGGGCAGGATGTTGTGGTAGCTATAGTAACAGACTCACTTGGGCGGAGCGGGCAGGATGGTGTGGTAGTTGTAGTGCTGCTGTTGCTGGTTGATGATCTGCAGCTGCAGGAAGAGCTGCTGCTGGTGCAGGATCTTGGCGTAGGAGTCGTCCATGGGAGGGGGCGGCTCTCGCTCGGCCTTCTGGTCCGGCGGGATGTACTGGTGGTACTTCAGCTTCTTCACCTTGGGCTTGCTGTCGCGGAGCTTCTTGGAGCGCTGAGAGGGCCGGTCCGAACGCGCCTGCGGGAGGGAGGGAGGAGGGAGGGAGGAGGTCAACGTGGCACTAACGGTGCAGCCGATACAGATCAACTCCACAGCAGCAGGTCAGACGGACACAGAGACGTCTCATGAGAGTGAGAGAGTCATTCGTATCCGGGGCATGATAACGGGATTACATTACATTACATGTTATCTGACAGGCGCTTTTATCCGTAGAATAACTGCGTAGGGAAGGGCACTGGCACAAATACAAACACAGGTCAGATAAAGTATGAAGTATAAAGTAAGTATTGTGTCATAACACAGTAGGTCTCCATTGCCATGAACATCGAGTCTACTTCACACAGCAAAGATATGGCCAAGGTTTAAGGCTGAGTCAGTAAAGTTATAGTGTGGCTAAGTCTTAAGGCTGGGTCAGTAAAGTTATAGTGTGGCTAAGTCTTAAGGCTGGGTCAGTAGAGTTATAGTGTGGCTAAGTCTTAAGGCTGGGTCAGTAAAGTTATAGTGTGGCTAAGTCTTAAGGCTGGGTCAGTAAAGTTATAGTGTGGCTAAGTCTTAAGGCTGGGTCAGTAAAGTTATAGTGTGGCTAAGTCTTAAGGCTGGGTCAGTAGAGTTATAGTGTGGCTAAGTCTTAAGGCTGGGTCAGTAAAGTTATAGTGTGGCTAAGTCTTAAGGCTGGGTCAGTAAAGTTATAGTGTGGCTAAGTCTTAAGGCTGGGTCAGGAAAGTTATAGTGTGGCTAAGTCTTAAGGCTGGGTCAGTAAAGTTATAGTGTGGCTAAGTCTTAAGGCTGGGTCAGTAGAGTTATAGTGTGGCTAAGTCTTAAGGCTGGGTCAGTAAAGTTATAGTGTGGTTAAGTCTTAAGGCTGGGTCAGTAAAGTTATAGTGTGGCTAAGTCTTAAGGCTGGGTCAGTAAAGTTATAGTGTGGCTAAGTCTTAAGGCTGGGTCAGGAAAGTTATAGTGTGGCTAAGTCTTAAGGCTGGGTCAGGAAAGTTATAGTGTGGCCAAGTCTTAAGGCTAAGTCAGTAAATGTATAGTAAGGCATAGTCTTCAGGTTAAGCTGGAAGTAATGTATGACTATGAGAGATGCAATAAAATAACATCAATATTAGTGCTGTCAATCGATTAAAAAAATTAATCGGATTAATTACAGGCTTTGTAATTAATTAATCTAATTAATCGAAATTAATCGCACATAATGATATTTGCCGTGAGAAGCAAAAAAATGTTGTAAAAATGTTTGAGTGCAAATGGATTTTAGTAGATGAGTGAATAAATGAACATAATAGACATTATTTACTTTAAAAGATCAACATATTTTATTTCACATCTTTTATTTCACAAACGGCCATAATATTGAAACTAAGATATGACCTAATGCCTATGCAATAGACCGTTCCCCTTATCGCAATGCATCCTGGGTCCTGTATCCAGGAAGCAAGAAAACCCATTGGGTTATATGGGAGTTTTACGACAAATTATGGAAAATCAAATTACATCTTGTGAAAAATCTTTACGTCTTTCAACTCAACCTGACCCCAAGACTCATCCATGAGGTACGGGTCTAGTTTTGAAGAGTTGCAGAGGCAAGAAATGGCTGCAGAAGTTGCAGATAAATGCACGCATCCACGCCGGCGGCAGGCGGGGCCGGGGGAGGACGCCCTTACCCAGGCAGCCGGTCTTATGGGGCTCCACCGGAGCTCGCTACAAGAGGGTCGGCGGCAGAGGAGGACCCCGCGCGTTCCTCCTCTGTGCCGACCCTCTCGTAGCGAGCTCCGATGGAGCTACAAGACCCAGTGCCCGGGGAAGAGCATCCTCCCTCGGCCCCGCCAAATTCAACTTCTGCAGCGATTTCTTGCCTCTGCAACACTTCAAAACTAGACCCGGACCTCATGGATGAGTCAGGTTGAGTTGAAAGACGTAAAGATTTTTGCAAGATGTAACTTGATTTTCCATAATTTGTTGTCAAAACTCCCATTTTTCCACCGGGCTCACTGCTATGTGTTTTGCGTTGAGGTGATATTTTAGGCTCGAGTTACTCCGATGGTACGCGAATTCCTTGCTGCACAAATTGCACAGAACCGTACTCCTGTCAACAGTTCCATCCGGCCGTTTTTTGAATGTATATTTCCCATTCAATACGCCAAGCAACGTGTTCTCATCAGCCTCCATCTTGTTTGCAAAGCTACTGGCCAGTGACGTACGGGGTCAAGGGCATCACAGCGCATAATTAATTGCGTTAATTTTTTTAACGCGTTATTTACTCTATAATTAATTAATCGAAATTAACGCGTTATTTTGACAGCCCTAATCAATATACAAGATAATGGTACATCAAAGCACTTGATTGGGGGTACATGAGTGTAGCGTTAAAACTAGAGTCTGAGGAGATGTGTCTTTAGACCACGATGGACAATAGGCAGTGACTAGAGGGGGGAGTGGATGAATGGGGTGTTTGTTCCACCACTGGGAACATAGGGTGGAGAAACTGCAGTCAGGGAGGAGAGGGAGCCTTTGATGTGTAGCCGGATGATCCCCTCACACAAAAAAAGGAGGGAACAGGAGGGAGGTACCGAAGCGGGATAACCGCACGCTCACCTTGGTCACCCCAGCGGAGGGGCGGGACCCCCTCAGAGGCGACGTCCCATTGGTCAGCCTGTGGGGCAGGGAGGGCTCAGAGAGGGAGAGCAGTGGGATCTGAGAGAGAAACTGGAGCGAGGACAGAGGGGTTAGGATGCAGTAACTCTGTGCCCATGTGTGCGTGAGTGTGTTCGCATGCATGCGTTTGAGTGCATGCACATGTGTGTGTGTGTGTATGGGTGTGTGTGTGTGTATGTGTGTTTGTGTGTGTACATGTGTGTGTATGTGTGTGTTTGTGTGTGTAAACGTGTGTGTGTGTGTGTGTGTGTGTGGGTGTGTGTGGGTGTGTGTGGGTGTGTGTGGGTGTGTTTGTGTGTGTGTGTGTGTGTGTGTGTGTGTTTGGGGGTGGGGTATGTACCTGTGTGTGTGTGTGTGTGTGTGTGTATGTGTGTGTGTTTGGGGGTTGGGTATGTACCTCTGTGTGTGTTTGGGGGTGGGGGTATGTACCTGTGTGGGGGTGGGGGTACGTACCTGTGTGGGGGAGGGGTTGCTGCAGTGAGTCAGCGTGTCTGGGGGCGAGGGCAGCGAGGCGTGTTCCAGGGGTGAGCTGTGGTTGGTCGGCTGGTCTGGGGAGAGGGCGTCGCTGCTGTCCTCGTCCAGTGAGGAGCTCTCAGCGGCCCCCTCTGCAGGAGACGGACAGGGGCGTTACCATGGCGACTCACAGTGACTCACCATTACCGCCGTGAACGGCCTCTGGTACGCGACACCAAAAGCACGTTATTACCCCGGAGCGTGTGAGCGTGTGTGTGTGTGTGTGTGTGTGTGTGTGTGGAACCTGCAGGGGCAGTCTGTCAGGCACAGCTCTGCCCGGATCTTCAACTCTCCTGCATTTCTCAAGTCGTCGGCGCAGCGTGCCTGAGCACTCCGCCACTCATAAATCAATACGATTGACATCACCGTTACGCAACCGCCGAGCGCACATTCCATCTCACATAAAGCCGTTTCAGGGGTGAACAGTGAACGGTCGCGTTTGCTGGAAAGCACCGTCATGACGTCAGTGAAGAGTGTGCCATGTGTGTGTGCGTGTGCGTACGTGCGAGCGTGTGTGTGTGTGTTACAGCAGAGAAGGGCGGCACTTGAGCGCAGTGATCAGTATTCTTCGTTTGAAAGAAAATCTGTTCACACATAATTCAAGGATTGCATATACTGTGGATTGGTAAGTGTATGAACCGATTTCAGCATCTCGGGCGGTTTAATTCATGACTTTGCTACAGCACTGGTAAGCGCACCTGATAAGACGGCGTCCCACAGTGTCTGTGTACAGTAAGTGGCAGTGTTTAGCGATTGGCACACTGCCCTTAACACAGGATAAGAAAATGGCAACACTCATGGTTTCTGATGAGGAACAACACCTGGTTTTTATCCTGCAGTCCTTAACAGTCCTATTGATCTCAGTATAGTATTTACCTGCGGTGCAGTGTTTGAGGCTGTTTGAGGCTGATCTCAGAACAGTATTTACCTGCGGTGCAGTGTTTGAGGCAGCAGGATACTGATCTCAGAACAGTATTTACCTGCGGTGCAGTGTTTGAGGCTGCAGGATACTGATCTCAGAACAGTAGTTACCTGCGGTGCTGTGTTTGAGGCAGCAGGATACTGATCTCAGTACAGTAGTTACCTGCGGTGCAGTGTTTGAGGCAGCAGGATACTGATCTCAGAACAGTAGTTACCTGCGGTGCAGTGTTTGAGGCTCATCTCAGAACAGTAGTTACCTGCGGTGCAGTGTTTGAGGCTCATCTCAGAACAGTAGTTACCTGCGGTGCAGTGTTTGAGGCAGCAGGATACTGATCTCAGTACAGTAGTTACCTGCGGTGCAGTGTTTGAGGCAGCAGGATACTGATCTCAGAACAGTAGTTACCTGCGGTGCAGTGTTTGAGGCTGTTTGAGGCTGATCTCAGAACAGTATTTACCTGTGGTGCAGTGTTTGAGGCAGCAGGATACTGATCGCAGAACAGTAGTTACCTGCGGTGCAGTGTTTGAGGCTGTTTGAGGCTGATCTCAGAACAGTAGTTTCCTGCGGTGCAGTGTTTGAGGCAGCAGGATACTGATCTCAGAACAGTATTTACCTGCGGTGCAGTGTTTGAGGCCGCAGGATACTGATCTCAGAACAGTATTTACCTGCGGTGCAGTGTTTGAGGCCGCAGGACACTGATCTCAGAACAGTATTTACCTGCGGTGCTGTGTTTGAGGCAGCAGGACACTGATCTCAGAACAGTATTTACCTGCGGTGCTGTGTTTCAGGCGGCAGCGGAGGACAGGGAGAATGTTCTTCTGCATCAGCTCCATGGGCCCGGGGCGGTGGGAGATTTTGTCGTTGAGGTTGTCCGCCAGGCGCGCTCGTTTCAGCCTCAGCTGTTTGGCCTGGAGGGAGGGCTCCGCCAACGTCTCTGAACAAGACAAACCCAAACATCCATCCATCCATCCATTATCTTAACCCGCTTATCCTGAACAGGGTCGCAGGGGGGCTGGAGCCTATCCCAGCATACATTGGGCGAAAGGCAGGAATACACCCTGGACAGGTCGCCAGTCCATCGCAGGGCACACACACCATTCACTCACACACTCATACCTACGGGCAATTTAGACTCTCCAATCAGCCTAACCTGCATATCTTTGGACTGTGGGAGGAAACCGGAGTACCCGGAGGAAACCCAAGCAGACACAGGGAGAACATGCAAACTCCGCACAGAGAGGCCCCGGCCGACGGGGATTCGAACCCAGGACCTCCTTGCTGTGAGGCGGCAGTGCTACTCACTGCACCATCCGTGCCGCCCAAACCCAAACAAACCAAGACAAAATGGTGTCAAGGGAAGAGAGGGTTAGTGGAACACCCCGAAATGTCCGGATAAATCCAGTTTAAACAGACCAGGACAGCGTCTTACATGTCAGTATGTAAGAACACACAATGTAGAGAACAGGCCACTACATTCCATTACATTGCATTAAACCTTAATTAGCAGACGCTTTAATCCAAAGCGACGTACAAAATTGTGCATATCAAGGTCATACAACAAACAACCGAACAGATAAGATACAATTCATATATGACTGGTGGTAAGGCTATGAACATATGTTCAGTACATAAGTCCATGTCTTCATCTACCATTACATTAATGGCATTTGGCAGATGCTCTTATCCAGAGCGACGTACAGTTGATTAGACTAAGCAGGAGCTCAAGGGCCCAACGGCTGTGGCTACACCGGGGATTGAACCACCGGCCTTGTAGGTCCCAGTCATGTACCTTACCCACTATGCTACTGCTGTATCATACCAAGACAGCTACAACTTTTTACATTACATTACGTGGTATTTAGCAGAGGCTCTTATCCAGAGCGACGTACAACAAAGTGCAAATCAATCACAAGAACAAGTGCAAAAGTAGACCTGAGAGGACAGTACAGTTCCGAGTCCTAGTGTAAACATACAGAAATTCAGAACTTGAGGAACTACAGTACAGCCCATACACTGTAACCTACAGTAAAAGTAGAACATGCTTCTACCTGACACCCGTCACAAACTAATAATACCAAATAAAGGGGAAGCAACTGAAGAGGAGCAGCAGCTTCTGCGTTCTCTGAGTTCTCTGAGTTATTTTACAACTGCCTGCAGGTGCAGTTCAGTGCTTCTCAGGAAGGGGGCGCAGTTGTGGTCACTCACCTTCCAATATGTGCATCCTTACAAGCTCTGATCTCTCTGGCCGAGTTTTGATCTTCCTCTTCAGGTAGTCTTCAGTCTGGGAGGGAGGGAGGGGGAGGGAGAGGCAGAGGGGGAGAGAGAGAGAGAGAGAGAGAACTTTAAGAGAGATAAAATAACTTTCGTTAGCGGTCAAACCGAGAGGTCAAGTTTGGGAGAGACTACGATCACAGTGCAACAACATTCAAAACTATGGGTATTATGGGTTTTTCAACACTATGGGTAGTGCCCAAGAGAGAGAGAAAGAGAGTGCGTGTGTCTGTGTGTTTGTGTGCAGCTGGGTGAAGGCCGAATGGAAAACCTACCCTTGCTCGCTCGAGACTTCTTCTCTGTTCGTGAAAGGCAGCAGGGCTTTTCAGTGCTGCAAACAGAAAGAGAGAAGTCAGTATACACACACTAACACTAACACACGCGCGCACACACACACACACACACACGCTCTGTCTCTCTATCTCAAACACACATACACATAAACTCAAGGGGAACAAGTTGCCAAAGCAGAACTGACTTCATCTCATAACTGCGGGTTTCTCTTAGCCAAAATCCTCCGATCTCAAGCAGCCCGCAGAGTCAGCTCCCCCAGAAAAGCCTAAAACAGACTCCCAGCTGCTCACTCCAAGCGCCGATTGACAGTAACACAAAATAAGGTTGAGGCTGAATCGGAAGAACAAGCAGTGGTCAACTCAAAAATAAAATGGTGGTTTCAAAACGTTTTTCCCTATGGACAACTGTTCCAAGTTCTCTGACACACAATACATACACATTTAAATACAATAAGGCATGCACACGGAAATGCACAATACCTTGCAATCATAAAAGGGATGGATGCACCTGTATGTTTGCAATTCAGCCCTGCAATATCACCCCCCTCTCCCCCCCCCCCCACCTCCAAACAAACCAGCTAGCAACACAACACTAATGCAAATTACATTACGTCAAACTGGTGCAGACAATCGGAGGAGTTCTCCACCGACCAGAGTTGAAGAAGCACCAGTCTGTACTCAGCCCCAGGGACTCGACGCTTCCGATCCCACTGAAGGACAGACAGCCTGGGGGGCGGAGGTCCACACAGCTCCAGCGCACACCAAGCTCCATACGAGGGACTTTACAAACAGAACTGCAACATTTTCAGTACGCCTATCAAAAATGGGAACAAAACAATGACCTTCCAGCGTACTTCCCCTGTTACATAAGCCCCGTCAGCCAGTCGAGAGGAGCTCACGCCCTCCGCCCTCCGCCCTCCTGGAGCCGCGGGTGGGATCCAGCGACCGTTGGACGTGATGCAACGCCCTGGACTGAGTAAGGCCTGACGAAACCGCCGGGGTGTTGGAATAGGCTTTCGGCACCGTGGCCCTGCGATGGGGCTCCACCTGCGGCTGGATCCAAAGTCAAGGGGCGGTGAGACCAATGCCGCGGCCAGCCCCGCGCCCAGCTATCGCTCCGCTGTCTCGGAGGACTGCAGATGGCCGAGGCGGGATTTACAAGACGAACGAAACGCCAACGTCTCACCAATTATAACCATCTTGACTCTACCGAAGTCTACAAAACTGAGCAAAAAATAACCTAATCACTCTGTCAAAAGTGTCTGGCCATACACGTGCGTGGGTGTGGTAGGGAGAATAAGCATCTTCCTGGCTCACTTCTTGTCAATTTCTCTCTATTCCCCTTCCACTTCTGGTCTGTAGGAGCGCAATACTGGAGGAGGTCAGCTGGTCACCCAAACCCACAGGCAGCCCAGCGCAGGCCAGATGTCCTCCGTGTCACAACCACAGCCCCCAGCAGGAGCTGTCACACACCGTGACTCTGCGCCCTTGATGGGAGGGCCCCGCCGGTCCTCACAAGGATAGAGAACTGAGACGAGGCAGCACACACTGCGCCGTGTACATGCTCCGGCACTCCGACCACTTCTCCAGAACGTTCTACAGATGATCATCCCCCTGCGGTGGACACACCGGACACAGCGTGACCCTCGACTGACCATCTTCCCCGTTTCATATCCAGCTACGGCTGACCGAGGTCATGACTCGCCATTATGACTGCACTAATAACACTGCACTTATCCAGAGAGACGTACAGTTGATTAGACTAACCAGGAGACAATCCTCCCCTGGAGCAATGCAGGGTTAAGGGCCTTGCTCAAGGGCCCAACGGCAGTGCGGATTTTATTGTGGCTACACCGGGATTAGAACCACCGACCTTGCGTGTCCCAGTCATTTACCTTAACCACTACGCTACAGGCCGCTGATAGTGGTGCTGTCTCAAGAAAATTAAAGAGAGCTTTACACCAAGTGAATGTATGTCCATGTGCACTTGTGTGTCTGTGTGTCTGTGTGTATGTGTGTGTGTGTGTGTGCGTGTGTGAGCATCAATGTTTATACGTGTAGTGCCTCCATGTACCTGCAACTGTGTGCATGCCTGATCACCGGACCGAACTGAGAAATGGCAAAATGCAACCCAAGTCCAAATGAACATCTCACTGAAATCCATGTGAAAATCCCATGTGGATTTTTAAGGACGTCCAAATCTTCCTAATGCTCTCTCCCTGTCATGGGTGTGTCCCACGTCCCAAAAGGTTCAGGGTGGCTCCCTCCAGAGGCCTCACAAGCGGTTTCACAAGCTCCCCTGTGAGTCCATTTCCTCTCCCCACTCTCTACTCCTTGAGGAGGCGCAGTTCAGACACATCTCCTGCAGGGTCTTGAGTAAGAGGAGCTTGTGAAGGCCAGGAGCCCCCACTCACCAGGCCTAAAACAGCCAGGCCTGCGGCTTTACGAAGGCCTACTCTACCAGAGACATAGACACTCAGGATGGGTTTTAATAATTTGGGGTGAATCAGGGGACAAAGGTCAGAACTCTTGAGTACCTGGCTCTTCATGGGAATGAATGTGCTTCCTCCTTCAAACTGAACATTAATTTAACCCTTTCAAGGAATGAATTTGCGATTAGAATGCTCTCAACTGAAGCAAAAGTCACAACTGGTAACTGAAAGCAGTTCTAGAACACTAAACATTTTTTAGAAAAAGAAACCTACTCTTCAAAGCGTAAAAAAAGAAGAAAAAACAGGAAGTGGAATTAAGGGGAAGTTTCCAGCTTACCTAAGAACAAACTGACCTGTCACTGTGAGCGAGGATGTCTCCGTAGCACAGAGCTGTACACCGAGAGATGCCGAGCACCGTAATCTCCAATCACACCACAGCTATTTTCCCTCTGCACAGGCAGCTAGTGGTGTGTGGTTAGCGTAGGTGAAGAGCGCTAACTGACACATTAGCCTGGCTGTTGTGCAAGCCAAGCAAAGCAGGAAGCTCATGTCGGTTATGACTGCAACAGACCTGGATCCTGCTTTCAGGGCACAAGGCCACTGTGTGTTTAGCAAGACCTGTTGTTGCCAACACAAGCCGATTTAAAGAAGGAAACAGACTGCTACACCACTATCACTGGTTCACTGTACACCAAACAGCCCACAGTCACCACGGAAACACTATCAGCCATGTTACCTTGCAAAACAGCTGCTTCGGAAACGCCACCCAACCATTTGAGTTCGTACTGTGCGGCACACCCGAATTAGTCCTCACTAACAGGTCCTAAAACAGGACGACCGGTCTGAAAAGAACGCGTGCGTAGTGGAGTGATGCCCTCCTTACTCGCAGGGGAAGCACCGTCCTGCGCTGTGTGCATCCGAGAAGAGCAGGGGGCAGGTTCGCAGATTAGACCGTGCTGTCACTGCGGTCTCCACACCGCAGCCTTCAGCACGGCTAACTGAGACAGAGATCACCGTTCAGAAGCGGCTTCAAAGAGCCCGAGGTTCAAATGGATACGAGCACAACCAAAGAGATTTCCCAGACACCGAGTGAACTTACAGCACACACACACACACACACACACACACACACACACACACACACACACACATACACACATACACACACATACACACACCACACTCTCAATTTCTGTGCGCTGTAACCAGTAACCGACCGGCGAGTCAGCGTAAATTTGAATGAAACTGAAGACGAGGCTATGGACTGTTGTGGATTGCCCATTTACGTTCAGACCAATGTATTTGTAGCAGGGAAAGTTTAATGGAGAACAGCAGAGTCTGCTGGCAGAACTTTATATGTGGTGTGATGTGCAGTAAGCGAAGTGATGGGATTTGGGCCACAGTAGAATGATGAATGCATGCTGAAACCATGTCTGAACGAGGAAGCCGTTTCCTCTATACCAGACTAGATCCCCCTCAGAGCTGTTAAGACTCATTTAATAGCGAATTCCACTGAAATATAGCACACACATTGCTTTAAAATCCTGTGCTATGCCGTCTGCTGACTAAAGTACCTATTCCGATAATGCATCGGTGCAGACTTTCAGGTTGTGGGCGCTGTAACCAGTGATGTAAATCCCCGGGGAGTCAGCATAAATTTGAATGAAACCAAGGACTCCTTTTACACTACGCTATGGCAAATGCCAATGGCCCTGATTCTCAAAGAGGCAAAAGATTAAACAAGACAAAAACACAGTAAATACTGGCAACCTCGCCACAGCCTTTCTGTAACAGCATTACAGTGTTGCCAAACTGCTGTGACAAAACCACAGCAAAAAAAGTTTTTCAAAAAACAACGATTGCTTAAGTGGTATGTGTGTGTGTGTGTGTGTGTGTGTGTTCTGCATGTGTGCGTCCTTGTGCGTGTGTGTATATTTGCGTGTATGTGTGTGTATGTATGTGTGTGTGTATGTATGCATGTATGTGTGTATATATGCGTGTATGTGTGTGTTTGTATGTATGTGTGTATATATGCGTGTATGTTTGTATGTATGTATGTGTGTATGTATGTGTGTGTGTGTGTATGTTTGCATGTATATG